>NC_134356.1:646126459-646413959 GCF_048569485.1 Anomaloglossus baeobatrachus | reverse complement strand
TAGTAAAACAAAGCCAGTATTAACTCATGATTACCCAACAAGCCACCCGGCTCCAGGGCTGTTGGAAGAGTTGGATACAGCGCCAGATGATGGCGCTTCTATGAGAGCGCCATTTTCTGGGACGGCTGCGGACTGAAATTCGCAGCAGAGGCGCCCAGAAACCTCGGGCTAACCTGTGCTGCGGATTCTAATCCCCAGCTGCCTAGTTGTACCCGGCTGGACACAAAAATGGGGCGAAGCCCACGTCATTTGTTTTTTAATTATTTCATGAAATAAGTGAAATAATTAAAAAAAAAAGGGCTTCCCTATATTTTTGGTTCCCAGTCGGGTACAAATAGGCAACTGGGGGTTGGAGGCAGCCCGTGACTGCATGCTGTACCTGGCTAGCATACAAAAATATGGCGAAGCCCACGTAATTTTTTTGGTGGGCAAAAAACTTCTGCATACAGTCCTGGATGTAGTATGCTGAGTCTTGTAGTTCTGCAGCTGCTGTCTGCTCTTCTCCATACAGACACACAGCAGCTGCAGAACTACAAGGCTCAGCATATTCAGCATACTCCATCCAGGACTGTATGCAGAAGTTTTTTGCTGAAAAAATTATGTGGGCTTCGCCATATTTTTGTATGCTAGCCAGATACAGCAGGCAGGTACGGCTGCCTCCAACCCCCAGTTGCCTATTTGTACCCGGCTGGGAACCAAAAATAAAGGGAAGCCCTTTTTTTATTATTTCATGAATTTCATGAAATAATTAGAAAACAAATGACGTAGGCTTCGCTCCATTTTTGTGTCCAGCCAGGTACATCTAGGCAGCTGGGGATTGGAATACGCAGCACAGGTTGGCCTGAGCTTTCTGGGCCCCACTGCTGCGAATTGAAGTCTGCAGCCGCCTCAGAAAATGGCACTTTCATAGAAGCGCCATCTTCTGGCGCTGTATCCAACTCTTCCAGCACCTGCCTGCTATACCTGGCTAGCATACAAAAATATGGCGAAGCTCACGTCCTTTTTTTGTAGTTTTTTGGCCAAAAAATTAAAAAATGCTTCCCTGGATATTCCATTGCCAGTGAAGGTAACACCAAGCAGTGGGGGTTAGCAGCCAGTAGCTGCTTGGATTACCCTTAGCTAGCAATACAAAAAATGCAGCGGGAGCCCATATATTTTTTTTAATTATTTTTTTAAATAACTAAAAACAAAATGGGCTTCCCTGTATTTTGATTGCTAGACATCACAGTGCTATAAAAATAAATCTTTAAAAAAAATGACATAGCACTCCGCGGTATTTTTGATTCTCAGCGCAGATAAAGCAGACAGCTATGGGTAGCCACCCCCATCTGCCTGTCGTTACTTTGGTTGGCAATCAAAATACAAGGAAGCCCATTAATTTTTTCTATTTAAAAAATAGTTAAAAAAAAAATGACGTTGGGTCCCCCCATTTTTGATAGCCAGCTAGGGTAAAGCAGACATCTGTAGCCTGAAAACCACAGCTGGCAGCTTTACCGTGGTTGGGGATCCAATGTGGAGGTCCCCCCAGGCTCTTTTTTTATAATTATTTTATAAATATTAATAATTACACAAAAAAAGTAGGGTCCTCTCCAAATTGGATCACCAGCCAAGGTAAAGCGGACAGCTGTGGTCTGGTATTCTCAGGGTGGGAAGGTCCATAGTTATTGGTCCTTCACAGCCTAAAAATAGCAGGCCGCAGGCACCCCAGACGTGGCGCATCCACTAGATGCGCCAATCCTGGCGCTTCACCCCAGCTCATGCCGTGCCCTGGTGCAGTGGCAAACGGGGTAATAAATCGGTTTGATACTAGCTGTAAAGTCACCTGGGATCAAGCCCAGCAGTTTGTGATGTCATGGCGTCTATTAGGTACCCAACATCATAAACTGTCAGTACTAACAAAAACAAAAAATCGACAAAAGAAATTTATTTGAAAAAACAGTCCCCAAAAGATTTCCTCTTTCACCAATTTATTGTAAGAAAAAAAAAAAGGGGTCCCACGCCGACTCTGGACCGGCTAGAATATGGGGGGGAGACACTCGGGGAACGTATCCCCCATTTTCTAGGAGTGCGGACCCTTCATGTGAGGAGTGTGGGTGCAATGAATTTGCACTCACTCTCCCCGGGTCCACAGCAGCAGAGTCCATGTCGTAATGGTTGCTACCAAAGCTGCAATGCCCTGCTCATGAGGTAAGGGCATGCCTAATCAGGAGACCTACTGTAGAGGAAGCTCTGCTCACTGGTATATAGGTGCTCAGAGGTAATAATAGATACAATTAGTGAGTAACCTCGGCACTCTAAATCTCCCAGACTAAGTCAGTAAGTCACAACGGATAGTAATGCAAAATCACTCTTTATTGGTCCGTATTAAGAAAAAAAAAATTTTCATAAGCATATATGTTTTTGTCCAAAACAATTTACAAATGACGTTTCGGCCTGAGCCTTCGTCAGATTGGACTTATCTGCATGTAATCATGAAAAATGACAATAATCAGTATCACATAAGAGTGAGAGAACAATAACATAAACTCGAACAATGTAGAGGTACAATTGGGATGCAGCAAAAAAATTGCAACACAGCAAGAAATGAAACACATGATACAAATGTCATAATACAGTACAAGGACAATATAGTAATGACAAATATGGGGTCAGAGTAGGCTTAGACAGCTCTGGTACGAAAGAGATGTCAATCATAAAGTAACATGTGCAGTAGGTGTAGAGCTACACTATGCATGGCAGAGCTAATGGGTAGACCGACCATAGAAAAAGAACGGAGAAAAAGTGGAGAAAAAGTGGAGAAAAAATGGAGAAAAAGTGGAGAAAAAGTGGAGAAAAAGTGGAGAATAAGTGGAGAATAAGTGGAGAATAAGTGGAGAAAAAGTGGAGAAAAAGTGGAGAAAAAATGGAGAAAAAGTGGAGAAAAAGTGGAGAAAAAGTGGAGAAAAAATGGAGAAAAAGTGGAGAAAAAGTGGAGAAAAAGTGGAGAAAAAATGGAGAAAAAGTGGAGAAAAAGTGGAGAAAAAATGGAGAAAAGTGGAGAAAAAGTGGAGAAAAAATGGAGTAAAAGTGGAGAAAAAGTGGAGAAAAAGTGGAGAAAAAGTGGAGAAAAAATGGAGAAAAAGTGGAGAAAAAGTGGAGAAAAAGTGGAGAAAAAATGGAGAAAAAGTGGAGAAAAAAATGGAGAAAAAGTGGAGAAAAAGTGGAGAAAAAGTGGAGAAAAAGTGGAGAAAAAATGGAGAAAAAGTGGAGAAAAAGTGGAGAAAAAATGGAGAAAAAATGGAGAAAAAGTGGAGAAAAAGTGGAGAAAAAGTGGAGAAAAAATGGAGAAAAAGTGGAGAAAAAGTGGAGAAAAAGTGGAGAAAAAGTGGAGAAAAAATGTAGAAAAAGTGGAGAAAAAATGGAGAAAAAGTGGTGAAAAAGTGGAGAAAAAATGGAGAAAAAGTGGAGAAAAAGTGGAGAAAAAGTGGAGAAAAAATGGAGAAAAAGTGGAGAAAAAGTGGAGAAAAAGTGGAGAAAAAATGGAGAAAAAGTGGAGAAAAAGTGGAGAAAAAATGTAGAAAAAGTGGAGAAAAAATGGAGAAAGAGTGGAGAAAAAGTGGAGAAAAAGTGGAGAAAAAGTGGAGAAAAAGTGGAGAAAAAATGTAGAAAAAGTGGAGAAAAAGTGGAGAAAAAGTGGAGAAGAAGTGGAGAAGTGGAGAAGAAGTGGAGAAGAAGTGGAGAAGTGTTTGTTCATGCCAGATGGGAGATAAATAATTTTTTACCGGCGCTGTCATTTACTGTAACGTGATCATCGGTGTACGGTGTATACCTGTGATCACGTGAGCGGGGACCGGAAAAACCGTCCTGAATCATGATCTCCAGGGTCTCAGCTAGCCCTGAAACCCCAGAGATTTTCTGACGCTGGGGGGCGTTATTCACTTATTTCTGCCTGCTGTTTATAAACAGCAGATCAGAATAAGGCTACATAAACATGACCGATCCATTTTTGTGGTCTGCAAAAAACAGTCCGTTTTTTTCACGGGTGCATCCGTGTGGCATCCATTTTCATTCCGTAGACGGTCCGTATGTCATCTGTTTGTCATCTGTGTGCCTTCTGTTTTTTTTGTGTACTGCAAAAAAACTGAATGAGGGTAAATGCATAAATTTACCCAGGATCCATAGCTTCATCCTACATGAGGCGGTCACATGTTCACTCCAGTGCCATTTTCTACTGCTTTTCACAGCGTAGAGCGCTCTGGTGATTTTCTTGTGTTTGTGTACTTCATATCAGTCTTTTCTGTCATTATAATGGCAGAAAGACACATAATGTCCCACTCTCCTGCATTTTGTAATTTTGCACCCTTTGGTGCCTTTCATGTGGCAATAAGGGGTGCTTAGCTTTGTATTTAGCCAAAAAAATGAAAAAAAAAAAATGACGTAGGGTTCCCCCTATTTTTGTAGCCAGCTAGGGTAAAGCAGACGGCTGCAGCCTGCAGGCCACAGCTGGCAACCTTACCTTGGCTGGTAATCCAAAACTGAGGGCACCCCACGCTGTTATTTTAAATTAAATAAATAATTAAAAAAAAAACACGTAGGGGTCCCCCAAAAATTGGATCACCAGCCAAGGTAAAGCAGACAGCTGGGGTCTGATATTCTCAGACTAAGGAGGTCCATGGTTATTGGACTCTCCCCAGCCTAAAAATAGCAGTCCGCAGCCGCCCCAGAAGTGGCGCATCCATTAGATGCGACAATCCTGGTGCTTCGCCCCAGCTCATCCCGCGCCCTGGTGCGGTGGCAAACGGGGTAATATATGGGGTTAATACCAGATGTGTAATGTCACCTGGCATCAAGCCCTGGGGTTGGTGAGGTCAGGCGTCTATCAGATACCCGACATCACCAACCCAGTCAGTAATAAAAAAAAATAGACGACAAACACATTTTTATTTGAAAAAACACTCCCCAAAACATTCCCTCTTTAACCAATTTATTAGAAAGAAAAACAAATCCAGGTCTGGTGTAATCCAAGGGGTTGCCATGACGATCCACACTGTCCCAGTCAATGAAGAGCAGGATGTTCTCCATTGGCTGGGAGAGCAGTGCAGTGACCTGAGCTAACATAAATGGGTCAGCCCAGGTCACTGCAGGGGATGACAAGTGCTGCTGTCAGCAAGGTACATTACCTGCGCTGATCTCCAGCACACTGACAGCCCCTGTCACTGAGTTCAATGACCGGCGCCTTGACACCAAGTATCGCGAGAGGCCCGTGACGTCACCGCTAGTCAGTCTCGGGTCGGAAGCAAGAGGTGACAAGCGGCGGCCATGGAGGACAGTGACAGCGCTGAGGTCGGGATGGCGGGACTTCATCACCGCAGGTAAGTCGAGCGGGACCGTGTGTGTGTGTGTGTGTGTGTGTGTATGTATGTGTACATGCCACGGGCAGGAGGGGGCGGAGCGAGCTGAGCGGGGAAGTGTGGGCTTCCTGCACGTAACTAGGATAAATATCGGGTTACTAACCAAAGCGCTTTGGTTGGATACCCGATGTTTATCTTGGTTACCAGCTTCTGGCAGGCTGCCAGCGATGGCTCCTGCACACTGTAGCTGTAAAAAGCCCTGCTTTTTGCAGCTAGAACCATTCTCGAACGTAACTAGAACTATCGAAGTTTAGCAAAAAGCTCGAGTTCTAGTTCGATCTCGAACAGCCCCCAAAATAACTCGAGCCTAGAACCACAGAACCTCGAACCTAGAACCGCGCTCAACTCTAATCTTGACTAGACAGCCAGAACTGTATCCACTCAGTACCAAAAAACGTCAGATATAAAGGAAGGGGTTTTTGGATCCTTTGAAACCAAATAGTTAAAAGTCAAAAGTAAAAATGATTTGTGATATGAATTCAAATGGAGTATTGAGCAAAAGAATGGAATGAATGTCCAAAATCTATTGTGGTCAGCATTTTTTGCTGCAAAGAGCAAATCCAAGCTAGACTGACTGTATGCATGGCTTGAGTCGACCTTTCCATGGTGACTTATTACAGAAAAAGTGGCAATCCCATAGCAGGAATCGAACCAGTAAACTAAGAATACTGGTTGCTTGGTCAAATGGGATAACCCAAAGAGTCACAGAAAAAATGAGAGGCGTTTAAAAAAAAAAAAGAAAAAAAAAAGAGTGTTGCTTTGATTAAAAAACTTTTTCCTTTCAACAGTTTAAACTTGACTCATTTGAACAGTAGTTAGGAGCTAGTGGCTTATTTTGATGATTATGAGTAGAGTTGAGCGCGGTTCTAGGTTCGAGTTTCTCTAGTTCGAGTGATTTTGGGACCTGTTCTAGATCGAACTAGAACTCGAGCTTTTTGCAAAAGCTCGATAGTTCTAGAAACGTTCGATAATGGTTCTAGCAGCAAAAAAACAGCTAATTCCTAGCTGGCTTTCCGCTGTAATAGTGTAAGTCACTCTGTGACTCACACTATTATGAAATTTCAGTGTATAGTGTGCGTGAACAGCGCCTTCAGATCACTGCTGTTTGTATAATGGCGATCGCCATTTTTTCTTTTTTTTTTCCTTGTCTTCCTTCCCTAAGCGCGCGCGTCTTGTGGGGCGGGCCAGCATGTCAGCCAATCCCAGACACACACACAGCTAAGTGGACTTTTAGCCAGAGAAGCAACGGCATGTATGATAGGATGTCCATGTCACATGTCCCTGCATTATAAAACCGGACATTTTCCTCCAGCACGCCATTATCTGCCTTATGCGTCCTTGGTGTCAGACATCACTGGCGCAGCTCCGTCCTTTGTCCTATCGCCGATACTGCTGTATGCGCTCCATACACAGCACTGGACAGCTTAGGGATAGCACTTTCTATAAGTCCTTTTAAGGGCTCGTACCGGCAGGGTCAGAGCCATAGGTGACAGGTCCTGAAAACAGAGACAGCGTCTGTGTAGCTAAGGTCAGGGATTTCGTCGCTGAATTTCCCCATTAGGAGGGAATAGAAAGGCAGGCTTCCTTTCCTCTACCCAGAGCCCCACAATCCTGGCACTGTACTCACCTGTCCTCTACACACTCCAACTCATTATAACTAAGCCATTATACTAGCAAACACTCAGTGTACCTAGTGGCATCCTAAACGTGGCTATTGGACTTTTGTCTAGACCCACTAGTGCAAAGATATTTGCAGCACGTCTGCCTGCATTGCACACTCCAACTCATTATAACTAAGCCATTATACTAGCAAACACTCAGTGTACCTAGTGGCATCCTAAACGTGGCTATTGGACTTTTGTCTAGTCCCACTAGTGCAAAGATATTTGCAGCACGTCTGCCTGCATTGCACACTCCAACTCATAACTAAGCCATTATACTAGCAAACACTCAGTGTACCTAGTGGCATCCTAAACGTGGCTATTGGACTTTTGTCTAGTCCCACTAGTGCAAAGACATTTGCAGCACGTCTGCCTGCATTGCACACTCCAACTCATTATAACTAAGCCATTATACTAGCAAACACTCAGTGTACCTAGTGGCATCCTAAACGTGGCTATTTTACTTTTGTCTAGTCCCACTAGTGCAAAGATATTTGCAGCATGTCTGCCTGCATTGCACACTCCAACTCATTATAACTAAGCCATTATACTAGCAAACACTCAGTTTACCTAGTAGCATCCTAAACGTGGCTATTGGACTTTTGTCTAGTCCCACTAGTGCAAAGATATTTGCAGCATGTCTGCCTGCATTGCACACTCAAACTCATTATAACTAAGCCATTATACTAGCAAAAACTCAGTGTACCTAGTGGCATCCTATACGTGGCTATTGGACTTTTGTCTAGTCACACTAGTGCAAAAATATTTGCAGCACGTGTGCCTGCATTGCACACTCCAACTCATTATAACTAATCCATTATACTAGCAAACACTCAGTGTACCTAGTGGCATCCTAAACGTGGCTATTGGACTTTTGTCTAGTCCCACTAGTGCAAAGACATTTTCAGCACGTCTGCCTGCATTGCACACTCCAACTAATTATAACTAAGCCATTATACTAGCAAACACTCAGTGTACCTAGTGGCATCCTAAACGTGGCTATTGGACTTTTGTCTAGTCCCACTAGTGCAAAGATATTTGCAGCACGTCTGCCTGCATTGCACACTCCAACTTATTATAACTAAGCCATTATACTAGCAAACACTCAGTGTACCTAGTGGCATCCTAAACGTGGCTATTGGACTTTTGTCTAGTCCCACTAGTGCAAAGATATTTGCAGCATGTCTGCTTGCATTGCACACTCAAACTCATTATAACTAAGCCATTATACTAGCAAACACTCAGTGTACCTAGTGGCATCCTAAACGTGGCTATTGGACTTTTGTCTAGTCACACTAGTGCAAAGATATTTGCAGCACGTCTGCCTGCATTGCACACTCCAACTCATAACTAAGCCATTATACTAGCAAACACTCAGTGTACCTAGTGGCATCCTAAACGTGGCTATTGGACTTTTGTCTAGTCCCACTAGTGCAAAGACATTTGCAGCACGTCTGCCTGCATTGCACACTCCAACTCATTATAACTAAGCCATTATACTAGCAAACACTCAGTGTACCTAGTGGCATCCTAAACGTGGCTATTGGACTTTTGTCTGGTCCCACTAGTGCAAAGATATTTGCAGCACGTCTGCCTGCATTGCACACTCCAACTCATTATAACTAAGCCATTATACTAGCAAACACTCAGTGTACCTAGTGGCATCCTAAACGTGGCTATTGGACGTTTGTCTAGTCCCACTAGTGGAAAGATATTTGCAGCACGTCTGCCTGCATTGCACACTCCAACTCATTATAACTAAGCCATTATACTAGCAAACACTCAGTGTACCTAGTGGCATCCTAAACGTGGCTATTGGACTTTTGTCTAGTCCCACTAGTGCAAAGATATTTGCAGCACGTCTGCCTGCATTGCACACTCCAACTCATTATAACTAAGCCATTATACTAGCAAACACTCAGTGTACCTAGTGGCATCCTAATCGTGGCTATTGGACTTTTGTCTAGTCCCACTAGTGCAAAGATATTTGCAGCACGTCTGCCTGCATTGCACACTCCAACTAATTATAACTAAGCCATAATACTAGCAAACACTCAGTGTACCTAGTGGCATCCTAAACGTAGCTACTGGACTTCTGTATAGTCCCACTAGTGCAAAGATATTTGCAGCACGTCTGCCTGCATTTCACACTCCAACTCATTATAACTAAGCCATTATACTAGCAAACACTCAGTGTACCTAGTGGCATCCTAAATGTGGCTATTGGACTTTTGTATAGTCCCACTAGTGCAAAGATATTTGCAGCACATCTGCCTGCATTGCACACTCCAACTCATTATAACTAAGCCATTATACTAGCAAACACTCAGTGTACCTAGTGGCATCCTAAACGTGGCTATTGGACTTTTGTCTAGTCCCACTAGTGCAAAGATATTTGCAGCACGTCTGCCTGCATTGCACACTCCAACTAATTATAACTAAGCCATAATACTAGCAAACACTCAGTGTACCTAGTGGCATCCTAAACGTAGCTACTGGACTTCTGTATAGTCCCACTAGTGCAAAGATATTTGCAGCACGTCTGCCTGCATTTCACACTCCAACTCATTATAACTAAGCCATTATACTAGCAAACACTCAGTGTACCTAGTGGCATCCTAAATGTGGCTATTGGACTTTTGTATAGTCCCACTAGTGCAAAGATATTTGCAGCACATCTGCCTGCATTGCACACTCCAACTCATTATAACTAAGCCATTATACTAGCAAACACTCAGTGTACCTAGTGGCATCCTAAACGTGGCTATTGGACTTTTGTCCAGTCCCACTAGTGCAAAGACATTTGCAGCACGTCTGCCTGCATTGCACACTCCAACTCATTATATCTAAGCCATTATACTAGCAAACACTCAGTGTACCTAGTGGCATCCTAAACGTGGCTATTGGACTTTTGTCTAGTCCCACTAGTGCAAAGATATTTGCAGCATGTCTGCCTGCATTGCACACTCAAACTCATTATAACTAAGCCATTATACTAGCAAACACTCAGTGTACCTAGTGGCATCCTAAACGTGGCTATTGGACTTTTGTCTAGTCACACTAGTGCAAAGATATTTGCAGCACGTCTGCCTGCATTGCACACTCCAACTCATAACTAAGCCATTATACTAGCAAACACTCAGTGTACCTAGTGGCATCCTAAACGTGGCTATTGGACTTTTGTCTAGTCCCACTAGTGCAAAGACATTTGCAGCACGTCTGCCTGCATTGCACACTCCAACTCATTATAACTAAGCCATTATACTAGCAAACACTCAGTGTACCTAGTGGCATCCTAAACGTGGCTATTGGACTTTTGTCTAGTCCCACTAGTGCAAAGATATTTGCAGCACGTCTGCCTGCATTGCACACTCCAACTCATAACTAAGCCATTATACTAGCAAACACTCAGTGTACCTAGTGGCATCCTAAACGTGGCTATTGGACTTTTTTCTAGTCCCACTAGTGCAAAGACATTTGCAGCACCTCTGCCTGCATTGCACACTCCAACTCATTATAACTAAGCCATTATACTAGCAAACACTCAGTGTACCTAGTGGCATCCTAAACGTGGCTATTGGACTTTTGTCTAGTCCCACTAGTGCAAAGATATTTGCAGCACGTCTGCCTGCATTGCACACTCCAACTCATTATAACTAAGCCATTATACTAGCAAACACTCAGTTTACCTAGTGGCATCCTAAACGTGGCTATTGGACTTTTGTCTAGTCCCACTAGTGCAAAGATATTTGCAGCACGTCTGCCTGCATTGCACACTCCAACTCATTACAACTAAGCCATTATACTAGCAAACACTCAGTGTACCTAGTGGCATCCTAAACGTGGCTATTGGACTTTTGTCTAGTCCCACTAGTGCAAAGATATTTGCAGCACGTCTGCCTGCATTGCACACTCCAACTCATAACTAAGCCATTATACTAGCAAACACTCAGTGTACCTAGTGGCATCCTAAACGTGGCTATTGGACTTTTGTCTAGTCCCACTAGTGCAAAGACATTTGCAGCACGTCTGCCTGCATTGCACATTCCAACTCATTATAACTAAGCCATTATACTAGCAAACACTCAGTTTACCTAGTGGCATCCTAAACGTGACTATTGGACTTTTGTATAGTCCCACTAGTGCAAAGTTATTTGCAGCACATCTGCATGCATTGCACACTCCAACTCATTATAACTAAGCCATTATACTAGCAAACACTCAGTGTACCTAGTGGCATCCTAAACGTGGCTATTGGACTTTTGTCTAGTCCCACTAGTGCAAAGATATTTGCAGCACGTCTGCCTGCATTGCACACTCCAACTCATTATAACTAAGCCATAATACTAGCAAACACTCAGTGTACCTAGTGGCATCCTAAACGTAGCTACTGGACTTCTGTATAGTCCCACTAGTGCAAAGATATTTGCAGCACGTCTGCCTGCATTGCACACTCCAACTCATTATAACTAAGCCATTATACTAGCAAACACTCAGTGTACCTAGTGGCATCCTAAATGTGGCTATTGGACTTTTGTATAGTCCCACTAGTGCAAAGATATTTGCAGCACATCTGCCTGCATTGCACACTCCAACTCATTATAACTAAGCCATTATACTAGCAAACACTCAGTGTACCTAGTGGCATCCTAAACGTGGCTATTGGACTTTTGTCCAGTCCCACTATTGCAAAGACATTTGCAGCACGTCTGCCTGCATTGCACACTCCAACTCATAACTAAGCCATTATACTAGCAAACACTCAGTGTACCTAGTGGCATCCTAAACGTGGCTATTGGACTTTTGTCTAGTCCCACTAGTGCAAAGACATTTGCAGCACGTCTGCCTGCATTGCACACTCCAACTCATTATAACTAAGCCATTATACTAGCAAACACTCAGTGTACCTAGTGGCATCCTAAACGTGGCTATTGGACTTTTGTCTAGTCCCACTAGTGCAAAGATATTTGCAGCACGTCTGCCTGCATTGCACACTCCAACTCATAACTAAGCCATTATACTAGCAAACACTCAGTGTACCTAGTGGCATCCTAAACGTGGCTATTGGACTTTTGTCTAGTCCCACTAGTGCAAAGACATTTGCAGCACCTCTGCCTGCATTGCACACTCCAACTCATTATAACTAAGCCATTATACTAGCAAACACTCAGTGTACCTAGTGGCATCCTAAACGTGGCTATTGGACTTTTGTCTAGTCCCACTAGTGCAAAGATATTTGCAGCACGTCTGCCTGCATTGCACACTCCAACTCATTATAACTAAGCCATTATACTAGCAAACACTCAGTTTACCTAGTGGCATCCTAAACGTGGCTATTGGACTTTTGTCTAGTCCCACTAGTGTAAAGATATTTGCAGCACGTCTGCCTGCATTGCACACTCCAACTCATTGTAACTAAGCCATTATACTAGCAAACACTCAGTGTACCTAGTGGCATCCTAAACGTGGCTATTGGACTTTTGTCTAGTCCCACTAGTGCAAAGATATTTGCAGCACGTCTGCCTGCATTGCACACTCCAACACATTATAACTAAGCCATTATACTAGCAAACACTCAGTGTACCTAGTGGCATCCTAAACGTGGCTATTGGACTTTTGTCTAGTCCCACTAGTGCAAAGACATTTGCAGCACGTCTGCCTGCATTGCACACTCCAACTCATTATAACTAAGCCATTATACTAGCAAACACTCAGTGTACCTAGTGGCATCCTAAACATGGCTATTGGACTTTTGTCTAGTCCCACTAGTGCAAAGACATTTGCAGCACGTCTGCCTGCATTGCACACTCCAACTCATAACTAAGCCATTATACTAGCAAACACTCAGTGTACCTAGTGGCATCCTAAACGTGGCTATTGGACTTTTGTCTAGTCCCACTAGTGCAAAGACATTTGCAGCACCTCTGCCTGCATTGCACACTCCAACTCATTATAACTAAGCCATTATACTAGCAAACACTCAGTGTACCTAGTGGCATCCTAAACGTGGCTATTGGACTTTTGTCTAGTCCCACTAGTGCAAAGATATTTGCAGCACGTCTGCCTGCATTGCACACTCCAACTCATTATAACTAAGCCATTATACTAGCAAACACTCAGTTTACCTAGTGGCATCCTAAACGTGGCTATTGGACTTTTGTCTAGTCCCACTAGTGCAAAGATATTTGCAGCACGTCTGCCTGCATTGCACACTCCAACTCATTATAACTAAGCCATTATACTAGCAAACACTCAGTGTACCTAGTGGCATCCTAAACGTGGCTATTGGACTTTTGTCTAGTCCCACTAGTGCAAAGATATTTGCAGCACGTCTGCCTGCATTGCACACTCCAACTCATAACTAAGCCATTATACTAGCAAACACTCAGTGTACCTAGTGGCTTCCTAAACGTGGCTATTGGACTTTTGTCTAGTCCCACTAGTGCAAAGACATTTGCAGCACGTCTGCCTGCATTGCACACTCCAACTCATTATAACTAAGCCATTATACTAGCAAACACTCAGTTTACCTAGTGGCATCCTAAACGTGACTATTGGACTTTTGTATAGTCCCACTAGTGCAAAGTTATTTGCAGCACATCTGCATGCATTGCACACTCCAACTCATTATAACTAAGCCATTATACTAGCAAACACTCAGTGTACCTAGTGGCATCCTAAACGTGGCTATTGGACTTTTGTCTAGTCCCACTAGTGCAAAGATATTTGCAGCACGTCTGCCTGCATTGCACACTCCAACTCATTATAACTAAGCCATAATACTAGCAAACACTCAGTGTACCTAGTGGCATCCTAAACGTAGCTACTGGACTTCTGTATAGTCCCACTAGTGCAAAGATATTTGCAGCACGTCTGCCTGCATTGCACACTCCAACTCATTATAACTAAGCCATTATACTAGCAAACACTCAGTGTACCTAGTGGCATCCTAAATGTGGCTATTGGACTTTTGTATAGTCCCACTAGTGCAAAGTTATTTGCAGCACATCTGCCTGCATTGCACACTCCAACTCATTATAACTAAGCCATTATACTAGCAAACACTCAGTGTACCTAGTGGCATCCTAAACGTGGCTATTGGACTTTTGTCTAGTCCCACTAGTGCAAAGACATTTGCAGCACGTCTGCCTGCATTGCACACTCCAACTCATTATAACTAAGCCATTATACTAGCAAACACTCAGTGTACCTAGTGGCATCCTAAACGTGGCTATTGGACTTTTGTCTAGTCCCACTAGTGCAAAGATATTTGCAGCACGTCTGCCTGCATTGCACACTCCAACTCATAACTAAGCCATTATACTAGCAAACACTCAGTGTACCTAGTGGCATCCTAAACGTGGCTATTGGACTTTTGTCTAGTCCCACTAGTGCAAAGACATTTGCAGCACCTCTGCCTGCATTGCACACTCCAACTCATTATAACTAAGCCATTATACTAGCAAACACTCAGTGTACCTAGTGGCATCCTAAACGTGGCTATTGGACTTTTGTCTAGTCCCACTAGTGCAAAGATATTTGCAGCACGTCTGCCTGCATTGCACACTCCAACTCATTGTAACTAAGCCATTATACTAGCAAACACTCAGTGTACCTAGTGGCATCCTAAACGTGGCTATTGGACTTTTGTCTAGTCCCACTAGTGCAAAGATATTTGCAGCACGTCTTCCTGCATTGCACACTCCAACTCATTATAACTAAGCCATTATACTAGCAAACACTCAGTGTACCTAGTGGCATCCTAAACGTGGCTATTGGACTTTTGTCTAGTCCCATTAGTGCAAAGATATTTGCAGCACGTCAGCCTGCATTGCACACTCAAACTTATTGTTACTAAGCCATTATACTAGCAAACACTGAGTGTACCTAGTGGCATCCTAAATGTGGCTATTGGACTTTTGTCTAGTCCCACTAGTGCAAAGATATTTGCAGCACGTCTGCCTGCATTGCACACTCCAACTCATAACTAAGCCATTATACTAGCAAACACTCAGTGTACCTAGTGGCATCCTAAACGTGGCTATTGGACTTTTGTCTAGTCCCACTAGTGCAAAGACATTTGCAGCACGTCTGCCTGCATTGCACACTCCAACTCATTATAACTAAGCCATTATACTAGCAAACACTCAGTGTACCTAGTGGCATCCTAAACGTGGCTATTGGACTTTTGTCTAGTCCCACTAGTGCAAAGATATTTGCAGCACGTCTGCCTGCATTGCACACTCCAACTCATTATAACTAAGCCATTATACTAGCAAACACTCAGTGTACCTAGTGGCATCCTAAACGTGGCTATTGGACTTTTGTCTAGTCCCACTAGTGCAAAGACATTTGCAGCACGTCTGCCTGCATTGCACACTCCAACTCATTATAACTAAGCCATTATACTAGCAAACACTCAGTGTACCTAGTGGCATCCTAAACGTGGCTATTGGACTTTTGTCTAGTCCCACTAGTGCAAAGATATTTGCAGCACGTCTGCCTGCATTGCACACTCCAACTCATAACTAAGCCATTATACTAGCAAACACTCAGTGTACCTAGTGGCATCCTAAACGTGGCTATTGGACTTTTGTCTAGTCCCACTAGTGCAAAGACATTTGCAGCACATCTGCATGCATTGCACACTCCAACTCATTATAACTAAGCCATTATACTAGCAAACACTCAGTGTACCTAGTGGCATCCTAAACGTGGCTATTGGACTTTTGTCTAGTCCCACTAGTGCAAAGATATTTGCAGCACGTCTGCCTGCATTGCACACTCCAACTCATTATAACTAAGCCATAATACTAGCAAACACTCAGTGTACCTAGTGGCATCCTAAACGTAGCTACTGGACTTCTGTATAGTCCCACTAGTGCAAAGATATTTGCAGCACGTCTGCCTGCATTGCACACTCCAACTCATTATAACTAAGCCATTATACTAGCAAACACTCAGTGTACCTAGTGGCATCCTAAATGTGGCTATTGGACTTTTGTATAGTCCCACTAGTGCAAAGTTATTTGCAGCACATCTGCCTGCATTGCACACTCCAACTCATTATAACTAAGCCATTATACTAGCAAACACTCAGTGTACCTAGTGGCATCCTAAACGTGGCTATTGGACTTTTGTCCAGTCCCACTATTGCAAAGACATTTGCAGCACGTCTGCCTGCATTGCACACTCCAACTCATAACTAAGCCATTATACTAGCAAACACTCAGTGTACCTAGTGGCATCCTAAACGTGGCTATTGGACTTTTGTCTAGTCCCACTAGTGCAAAGACATTTGCAGCACGTCTGCCTGCATTGCACACTCCAACTCATTATAACTAAGCCATTATACTAGCAAACACTCAGTGTACCTAGTGGCATCCTAAACGTGGCTATTGGACTTTTGTCTAGTCCCACTAGTGCAAAGATATTTGCAGCACGTCTGCCTGCATTGCACACTCCAACTCATAACTAAGCCATTATACTAGCAAACACTCAGTGTACCTAGTGGCATCCTAAACGTGTCTATTGGACTTTTGTCTAGTCCCACTAGTGCAAAGACATTTGCAGCACCTCTGCCTGCATTGCACACTCCAACTTATTATAACTAAGCCATTATACTAGCAAACACTCAGTGTACCTAGTGGCATCCTAAACGTGGCTATTGGACTTTTGTCTAGTCCCACTAGTGCAAAGATATTTGCAGCACGTCTGCCTGCATTGCACACTCCAACTCATTATAACTAAGCCATTATACTAGCAAACACTCAGTTTACCTAGTGGCATCCTAAACGTGGCTATTGGACTTTTGTCTAGTCCCACTAGTGCAAAGATATTTGCAGCACGTCTGCCTGCATTGCACACTCCAACTCATTGTAACTAAGCCATTATACTAGCAAACACTCAGTGTACCTAGTGGCATCCTAAACGTGGCTATTGGACTTTTGTCTAGTCCCACTAGTGCAAAGATATTTGCAGCACGTCTGCCTGCATTGCACACTCCAACTCATTATAACTAAGCCATTATACTAGCAAACACTCAGTGTACCTAGTGGCATCCTAAACGTGGCTATTGGACTTTTGTCTAGTCCCATTAGTGCAAAGATATTTGCAGCACGTCAGCCTGCATTGCACACTCAAACTTATTGTTACTAAGCCATTATACTAGCAAACACTGAGTGTACCTAGGGGCATCCTAAATGTGGCTATTGGACTTTTGTATAGTCCCACTAGTGCAAAGTTATTTGCAGCACATCTGCCTGCATTGCACACTCCAACTCATTATAACTAAGCCATTATACTAGCAAACACTCAGTGTACCTAGTGGCATCCTAAACGTGGCTATTGGACTTTTGTCTAGTCCCACTAGTGCAAAGACATTTGCAGCACGTCTGCCTGCATTGCACACTCCAACTCATTATATCTAAGCAATTATACTAGCAAACACTCAGTGTACCTAGTGGCATCCTAAACGTGGCTATTGGACTTTTGTCTAGTCCCACTAGTGCAAAGATATTTGCAGCACGTCTGCCTGCATTGCACACTCCAACTCATAACTAAGCCATTATACTAGCAAACACTCAGTGTACCTAGTGGCATCCTAAACGTGGCTATTGGACTTTTGTCTAGTCCCACTAGTGCAAAGACATTTGCAGCACGTCTGCCTGCATTGCACACTCCAACTCATTATAACTAAGCCATTATACTAGCAAACACTCAGTGTACCTAGTGGCATCCTAAACGTGGCTATTGGACTTTTGTCTAGTCCCACTAGTGCAAAGATATTTGCAGCACGTCTGCCTGCATTGCACACTCCAACTCATTATAACTAAGCCATTATACTAGCAAACACTCAGTTTACCTAGTGGCATCCTAAACGTGGCTATTGGACTTTTGTATAGTCCCACTAATGCAAAGTTATTTGCAGCACATCTGCCTGCATTGCACACTCCAACTCATTATAACTAAGCCATTATACTAGCAAACACTCAGTGTACCTAGTGGCATCCTAAACGTGGCTATTGGACTTTTGTCTAGTCCCACTAGTGCAAAGACATTTGCAGCACGTCTGCCTGCATTGCACACTCCAACTCATTATATCTAAGCCATTATACTAGCAAACACTCAGTGTACCTAGTGGCATCCTAAACGTGGCTATTGGACTTTTGTCTAGTCACACTAGTGCAAAGATATTTGCAGCATGTCTGCCTGCATTGCACACTCCAACTCATAACTAAGCCATTATACTAGCAAACACTCAGTGTACCTAGTGGCATCCTAAACGTGGCTATTGGACTTTTGTATAGTCCCACTAGTGCAAAGATATTTGCAGCACGTCTGCCTGCATTGCACACTCCAACTCATTATAACTAAGCCATTATACTAGCAAACACTCAGTGTACCTAGTGGCATCCTAAACGTGGCTATTGGACTTTTGTCTAGTCCCACTAGTGCAAAGATATTTGCAGCACGTCTGCCTGCATTGCACACTCCAACTCATTATAACTAAGCCATTATACTAGCAAACACTCAGTGTACCTAGTGGCATCCTAAACGTGGCTATTGGACTTTTGTCTAGTCCCACTAGTGCAAAGACATTTGCAGCACGTCTGCCTGCATTGCACACTCCAACTCATTATATCTAAGCAATTATACTAGCAAACACTCAGTGTACCTAGTGGCATCCTAAACGTGGCTATTGGACGTTTGTCTAGTCACACTAGTGCAAAGATATTTGCAGCACGTCTGCCTGCATTGCACACTCCAACTCATAACTAAGCCATTATACTAGCTAACACTCAGTGTACCTAGTGGCATCCTAAAAGTGGCTATTGGACATTTGTCTAGTCCCACTAGTTCAAAGACATTTGCAGCACGTCTGCCTGCATTGCACACTCCAACTCATTATAACTAAGCCATTATACTAGCAAACACTCAGTGTACCTAGTGGCATCCTAAACGTGGCTATTGGACTTTTGTCTAGTCCCACTAGTGCAAAGATATTTGCAGCACGTCTGCCTGCATTGCACACTCCAACTCATAACTAAGCCATTATACTAGCAAACACTCAGTGTACCTAGTGGCATCCTAAACGTGGCTATTGGACTTTTGTCTAGTCCCACTAGTGCAAAGATATTTGCAGCACGTCTGCCTGCATTGCACACTCCAACTCATTATAACTAAGCCATTATACTAGCAAACACTCAGTTTACCTAGTGGCATCCTAAACGTGGCTATTGGACTTTTGTATAGTCCCACTAGTGCAAAGTTATTTGCAGCACATCTGCCTGCATTGCACACTCCAACTCATTATAACTAAGCCATTATACTAGCAAACACTCAGTGTACCTAGTGGCATCTTAAACGTGGCTATTGGACTTTTGTCTAGTCCCACTAGTGCAAAGACATTTGCAGCACGTCTGCCTGCATTGCACACTCCAACTCATTATATCTAAGCCATTATACTAGCAAACACTCAGTGTACCTAGTGGCATCCTAAACGTGGCTATTGGACTTTTGTCTAGTCACACTAGTGCAAAGATATTTGCAGCACGTCTGCCTGCATTGCACACTCCAACTCATAACTAAGCCATTATACTAGCAAACACTCAGTGTACCTAGTGGCATCCTAAACGTGACTATTGGACTTTTGTCTAGTCCCACTAGTGCAAAGACATTTGCAGCACGTCTGCCTGCATTGCACACTCCAACTCATTATAACTAAGTCATTATACTAGCAAACACTCAGTGTACCTAGTGGCATCCTAAACGTGGCTATTGGACTTTTGTCTAGTCCCACTAGTGCAAAGATATTTGCAGCACGTCTGCCTGCATTGCACACTCCAACTCATTATAACTAAGCCATTATACTAGCAAACACTCAGTGTACCTAGTGGCATCCTAAACGTGGCTATTGGACTTTTGTCTAGTCCCACTAGTGCAAAGATATTTGCAGCACGTCTGCCTGCATTGCACACTCCAACTCATTACAACTAAGCCATTATACTAGCAAACACTCAGTGTACCTAGTGGCATCCTAAACGTGGCTATTGGACTTTTGTCTAGTCCCATTAGTGCAAAGATATTTGCAGCACGTCTGCCTGCATTGCACACTCAAACTTATTGTTACTAAGCCATTATACTAGCAAACACTGAGTGTACCTAGTGGCATCCTAAATGTGGCTATTGGACTTTTGTATAGTCCCACTAGTGCAAAGTTATTTGCAGCACATCTGCCTGCATTGCACACTCCAACTCATTATAACTAAGCCATTATACTAGCAAACACTCAGTGTACCTAGTGGCATCCTAAACGTGGCTATTGGACTTTTGTTCAGTCCCACTAGTGCAAAGACATTTGCAGCACGTCTGCCTGCATTGCACACTCCAACTCATTATATCTAAGCAATTATACTAGCAAACACTCAGTGTACCTAGTGGCATCCTAAACGTGGCTATTGGACTTTTGTCTAGTCCCACTAGTGCAAAGACATTTGCAGCACGTCTGCCTGCATTGCACACTCCAACTCATTATAACTAAGCCATTATACTAGCAAACACTCAGTGTACCTAGTGGCATCCTAAACGTGGCTATTGGACTTTTGTCTAGTCCCACTAGTGCAAAGATATTTGCAGCACGTCTGCCTGCATTGCACACTCCAACTCATTATAACTAAGCCATTATACTAGCAAACACTCAGTTTACCTAGTGGCATCCTAAACGTGGCTATTGGACTTTTGTATAGTCCCACTAGTGCAAAGTTATTTGCAGCACATCTGCATGCATTGCACACTCCAACTCATAACTAAGCCATTATACTAGCAAACACTCAGTGTACCTAGTGGCATCTTAAACATGGCTATTGGACTTTTGTCTAGTCCCACTAGTGCAAAGACATTTGCAGCACGTCTGCCTGCATTGCACACTCCAACTCATTATATCTAAGCCATTATACTAGCAAACACTCAGTGTACCTAGTGGCATCCTAAACGTGGCTATTGGACTTTTGTCTAGTCACACTAGTGCAAAGATATTTGCAGCACGTCTGCCTGCATTGCACACTCCAACTCATAACTAAGCCATTATACTAGCAAACACTCAGTGTACCTATTGGCATCCTAAACGTGACTATTGGACTTTTGTCGAGTCCCACTAGCGCAAAGACATTTGCAGCACGTCTGCCTGCATTGCACACTCCAACTCATTATAACTAAGCCATTATACTAGCAAACACTCAGTGTACCTAGTGGCATCCTAAACGTGGCTATTGGACTTTTGGCTAGTCCCACTTGTGCAAAGATATTTGCAGCACGTCTGCCTGCATTGCACACTCCAACTCATTATAACTAAGCCATTATACTAGCAAACACTCAGTGTACCTAGTGGCATCCTAAACGTGGCTATTGGACTTTTGTCTAGTCCCACTAGTGCAAAGATATTTGCAGCACGTGTGCCTGCATTGCACACTCCAACTCATTATAACTAAGCCATTATACTAGCAAACACTCAGTGTACCTAGTGGCATCCTAAACGTGGCTATTGGACTTTTGTCTAGTCCCATTAGTGCAAAGATATTTGCAGCACGTCTGCCTGCATTGCACACTTAAACTTATTGTTACTAAGCCATTATACTAGCAAACACTCAGTGTACCTAGTGGCATCTTAAACGTGGCTATTGGACTTTTGTCTAGTCCCACTAGTGCAAAGACATTTGCAGCACGTCTGCCTGCATTGCACACTCCAACTCATTATATCTAAGCCATTATACTAGCAAACACTCAGTGTACCTAGTGGCATCCTAAACGTGGCTATTGGACTTTTGTCTAGTCACACTAGTGCAAAGATATTTGCAGCACGTCTGCCTGCATTGCACACTCCAACTCATAACTAAGCCATTATACTAGCAAACACTCAGTGTACCTAGTGGCATCCTAAACGTGACTATTGGACTTTTGTCTAGTCCCACTAGTGCAAAGACATTTGCAGCACGTCTGCCTGCATTGCACACTCCAACTCATTATAACTAAGTCATTATACTAGCAAACACTCAGTGTACCTAGTGGCATCCTAAACGTGGCTATTGGACTTTTGTCTAGTCCCACTAGTGCAAAGATATTTGCAGCACGTCTGCCTGCATTGCACACTCCAACTCATTATAACTAAGCCATTATACTAGCAAACACTCAGTGTACCTAGTGGCATCCTAAACGTGGCTATTGGACTTTTGTCTAGTCCCACTAGTGCAAAGATATTTGCAGCACGTCTGCCTGCATTGCACACTCCAACTCATTACAACTAAGCCATTATACTAGCAAACACTCAGTGTACCTAGTGGCATCCTAAACGTGGCTATTGGACTTTTGTCTAGTCCCATTAGTGCAAAGATATTTGCAGCACGTCTGCCTGCATTGCACACTCAAACTTATTGTTACTAAGCCATTATACTAGCAAACACTGAGTGTACCTAGTGGCATCCTAAATGTGGCTATTGGACTTTTGTATAGTCCCACTAGTGCAAAGTTATTTGCAGCACATCTGCCTGCATTGCACACTCCAACTCATTATAACTAAGCCATTATACTAGCAAACACTCAGTGTACCTAGTGGCATCCTAAACGTGGCTATTGGACTTTTGTCTAGTCCCACTAGTGCAAAGACATTTGCAGCACGTCTGCCTGCATTGCACACTCCAACTCATTATATCTAAGCAATTATACTAGCAAACACTCAGTGTACCTAGTGGCATCCTAAACGTGGCTATTGGACTTTTGTCTAGTCCCACTAGTGCAAAGACATTTGCAGCACGTCTGCCTGCATTGCACACTCCAACTCATTATAACTAAGCCATTATACTAGCAAACACTCAGTGTACCTAGTGGCATCCTAAACGTGGCTATTGGACTTTTGTCTAGTCCCACTAGTGCAAAGATATTTGCAGCACGTCTGCCTGCATTGCACACTCCAACTCATTATAACTAAGCCATTATACTAGCAAACACTCAGTTTACCTAGTGGCATCCTAAACGTGGCTATTGGACTTTTGTATAGTCCCACTAGTGCAAAGTTATTTGCAGCACATCTGCATGCATTGCACACTCTAACTCATAACTAAGCCATTATACTAGCAAACACTCAGTGTACCTAGTGGCATCTTAAACATGGCTATTGGACTTTTGTCTAGTCCCACTAGTGCAAAGACATTTGCAGCACGTCTGCCTGCATTGCACACTCCAACTCATTATATCTAAGCCATTATACTAGCAAACACTCAGTGTACCTAGTGGCATCCTAAACGTGGCTATTGGACTTTTGTCTAGTCACACTAGTGCAAAGATATTTGCAGCACGTCTGCCTGCATTGCACACTCCAACTCATAACTAAGCCATTATACTAGCAAACACTCAGTGTACCTATTGGCATCCTAAACGTGACTATTGGACTTTTGTCGAGTCCCACTAGCGCAAAGACATTTGCAGCACGTCTGCCTGCATTGCACACTCCAACTCATTATAACTAAGCCATTATACTAGCAAACACTCAGTGTACCTAGTGGCATCCTAAACGTGGCTATTGGACTTTTGGCTAGTCCCACTTGTGCAAAGATATTTGCAGCACGTCTGCCTGCATTGCACACTCCAACTCATTATAACTAAGCCATTATACTAGCAAACACTCAGTGTACCTAGTGGCATCCTAAACGTGGCTATTGGACTTTTGTCTAGTCCCACTAGTGCAAAGATATTTGCAGCACGTGTGCCTGCATTGCACACTCCAACTCATTATAACTAAGCCATTATACTAGCAAACACTCAGTGTACCTAGTGGCATCCTAAACGTGGCTATTGGACTTTTGTCTAGTCCCATTAGTGCAAAGATATTTGCAGCACGTCTGCCTGCATTGCACACTTAAACTTATTGTTACTAAGCCATTATACTAGCAAACACTGAGTGTACCTAGTGGCATCCTAAATGTGGCTATTGGACTTTTGTATAGTCCCACTAGTGCAAAGTTATTTGCAGCACATCTGCCTGCATTGCACACTCCAACTCATTATAACTAAGCCATTATACTAGCAAACACTCAGTGTACCTAGTGGCATCCTAAACGTGGCTATTGGACTTTTGTCTAGTCCCACTAGTGCAAAGACATTTGCAGCACGTCTGCCTGCATTGCACACTCCAACTCATTATATCTAAGCAATTATACTAGCAAACACTCAGTGTACCTAGTGGCATCCTAAACGTGGCTATTGGACTTTTGTCTAGTCTCACTAGTGCAAAGATATTTGCAGCACGTCTGCCTGCATTGCACACTCCAACTCATAACTATGCCATTATACTAGCAAACACTCAGTGTACCTAGTGGCATCCTAAACGTGGCTATTGGACTTTTGTCTAGTCCCACTAGTGCAAAGACATTTGTAGCACGTCTGCCTGCATTGCACACTCCAACTCATTATAACTAAGCCATTATACTAGCAAACACTCAGTGTACCTAGTGGCATCCTAAACGTGGCTATTGGACTTTTGTCTAGTCCCACTAGTGCAAAGATATTTGCAGCACGTCTGCCTGCATTGCACACTCCAACTCATTATAACTAAGCCATTATACTAGCAAACACTCAGTTTACCTAGTGGCATCCTAAACGTGGCTATTGGACTTTTGTATAGTCCCACTAGTGCAAAGTTATTTGCAGCACATCTGCCTGCATTGCACACTCCAACTCATTATAACTAAGCCATTATACTAGCAAACACTCAGTGTACCTAGTGGCATCCTAAACGTGGCTATTGAACTTTTGTCTAGTCCCACTAGTGCAAAGACATTTGCAGCACGTCTGCCTGCATTGCACACTCCAACTCATTATATCTAAGCCATTATACTAGCAAACACTCAGTGTAGCTAGTGGCATCCTAAACGTGGCTATTGGACTTTTGTCTAGTCCCACTAGTGCAAAGATATTTGCAGCACGTCTGCCTGCATTGCACACTCCAACTCATTATAACTAAGCCATTATACTAGCAAACACTCAGTGTACCTAGTTGCATCCTAAACGTGGCTATTGGACTTTTGTCTAGTCCCACTAGTGCAAAGATATTTGCAGCACGTCTGCCTGCATTGCACACTCCAACTCATTATAACTAAGCCATTATACTAGCAAACACTCAGTGTACCTAGTGGCATCCTAAACGTGGCTATTGGACTTTTGTCTAGTCCCACTAGTGCAAAGATATTTGCAGCACGTCTGCCAGCATTGCACACTCAAACTTATTGTTACTAAGCCATTATACTAGCAAACACTGAGTGTACCTAGTGGCATCCTAAATGTGGCTATTGGACTTTTGTATAGTCCCACAAGTGCAAAGTTATTTGAAGCACATCTGCCTGCATTGCACACTCCAACTCATTATAACTAAGCCATTATACTAGCAAACACTCAGTGTACCTAGTGGCATCCTAAACGTGGCTATTGGACTTTTGTCTAGTCCCACTAGTGCAAAGACATTTGCAGCACGTCTGCCTGCATTGCACACTCCAACTCATTATATCTAAGCAATTATACTAGCAAACACTCAGTGTACCTAGTGGCATCCTAAACGTGGCTATTGGACTTTTGTCTAGTCACACTAGTGCAAAGATATTTGCAGCACGTCTGCCTGCATTGCACACTCCAACTCATAACTAAGCCATTATACTAGCTAACACTCAGTGTACCTAGTGGCATCCTAAACGTGGCTATTGGACATTTGTCTAGTCCAACTAGTGCAAAGATATATGCAGCACGTCTGCCTGCATTGCACACTCCAACTCATTATAACTAAGCCATTATACTAGCAAACACTCAGTTTACCTAGTGGCATCCTAAACGTGGCTATTGGACTTTTGTATAGTCCCACTAGTGCAAAGTTATTTGCAGCACATCTGCCTGCATTGCACACTCCAACTCATTATAACTAAGCCATTATACTAGCAAACACTCAGTGTACCTAGTGGCATCCTAAACGTGGCTATTGAACTTTTGTCTAGTCCCACTAGTGCAAAGACATTTGCAGCACGTCTGCCTGCATTGCACACTCCAACTCATTATATCTAAGCCATTATACTAGCAAACACTCAGTGTACCTAGTGGCATCCTAAACGTGGCTATTGGACTTTTGTCTAGTCCCACTAGTGCAAAGATATTTGCAGCACGTCTGCCTGCATTGCACACTCCAACTCATTATAACTAAGCCATTGTACTAGCAAACACTCAGTGTACCTAGTGGCATCCTAAACGTGGCTATTGGACTTTTGTCTAGTCCCACTAGTGCAAAGATATTTGCAGCACGTCTGCCTGCATTGCACACTCCAACTCATTATAACTAAGCCATTATACTAGCAAACACTCAGTTTACCTAGTGGCATCCTAAACGTGGCTATTGGACTTTTGTATAGTCCCACTAGTGCAAAGTTATTTGCAGCACATCTGCCTGCATTGCACACTCCAACTCATTATAACTAAGCTATTATACTAGCAAACACTCAGTGTACCTAGTGGCATCCTAAACGTGG
The DNA here is from genome assembly GCF_048569485.1 of Anomaloglossus baeobatrachus. Lineage (NCBI taxonomy): Eukaryota > Metazoa > Chordata > Amphibia > Anura > Aromobatidae > Anomaloglossus > Anomaloglossus baeobatrachus. The sequence goes on along the minus strand of NC_134356.1, from coordinate 646,387,352 downwards.
CTATTGAACTTTTGTCTAGTCCCACTAGTGCAAAGACATTTGCAGCACGTCTGCCTGCATTGCACACTCCAACTCATTATATCTAAGCCATTATACTAGCAAACACTCAGTGTACCTAGTGGCATCCTAAACGTGGCTATTGGACTTTTGTCTAGTCCCACTAGTGCAAAGATATTTGCAGCAAGTCTGCCTGCATTGCACACTCCAACTCATTATAACTAAGCCATTATACTAGCAAACACTCAGTGTACCTAGTGGTATCCTAAACGTGGCTATTGGACTTTTGTCTAGTCCCACTAGTGCAAAGATATTTGCAGCACGTCTGCCTGCATTGCACACTCCAACTCATTATAACTAAGCCATTATACTAGCAAACACTCAGTGTACCTAGTGGCATCCTAAACGTGGCTATTGGACTTTTGTCTAGTCCCACTAGTGCAAAGATATTTGCAGCACGTCTGCCTGCCTTGCACACTCCAACTCATTATAACTAAGCCATTATACTAGCAAACACTCAGTGTACCTAGTGGCATCCTAAACGTGGCTATTGGACTTTTGTCTAGTCCCACTAGTGCAAAGATATTTGCAGCACGTCTGCCTGCATTGCACACTCCAACTCATTATAACTAAGCCATTATACTAGCAAACACTCAGTGTACCTAGTGGCATCCTAAACGTGGCTATTGGACTTTTGTCTAGTCCCACTGGTGCAAAGACATTTGCAGCACGTCTGCCTGCATTGCACACTCCAACTCATTATATCTAAGCAATTATACTAGCAAACACTCACTGTACCTAGTGGCATCCTAAACGTGGCTATTGGACTTTTGTCTAGTCCCACTAGTGCAAAGATATTTGCAGCACGTCTGCCTGCATTGCACACTCCAACTCATAACTAAGCCATTATACTAGCAAACACTCAGTGTACCTAGTGGCATCCTAAACGTGGCTATTGGACTTTTGTCTAGTCCCACTAGTGCAAAGACATTTGCAGCACGTCTGCCTGCATTGCACACTCCAACTCATAACTAAGCCATTATACTAGCAAACACTCAGTGTACCTAGTGGCATCCTAAACGTGGCTATTGGACTTTTGTCTAGTCCCACTAGTGCAAAGACATTTGCAGCACGTCTGCCTGCATTGCACACTCCAACTCATTATATCTAAGCAATTATACTAGCAAACACTCAGTGTACCTAGTGGCATCCTAAACGTGGCTATTGGACTTTTGTCTAGTCACACTAGTGCAAAGATATTTGCAGCACGTCTGCCTGCATTGCACACGCCAACTCATAACTAAGCCATTATACTAGCTAACACTCAGTGTACCTAGTGGCATCCTAAACGTGGCTATTGGACATTTGTCTAGTCCCACTAGTTCAAAGACATTTGCAGCACGTCTGCCTGCATTGCACACTCCAACTCATTATAACTAAGCCATTATACTAGCAAACACTCAGTGTACCTAGTGGCATCCTAAACGTGGCTATTGGACTTTTGTCTATTCCCACTAGTGCAAAGATATTTGCAGCACGTCTGCCTGCATTGCAAACTCCAACTCATAACTAAGCCATTATACTAGCAAACACTCAGTGTACCTAGTGGCATCCTAAACGTGGCTATTGGACTTTTGTCTAGTCCCACTAGTGCAAAGACATTTGCAGCACGTCTGCCTGCATTGCACACTCCAACTCATTATAACTAAGCCATTATACTAGCAAACACTCAGTGTACCTAGTGGCATCCTAAACGTGGCTATTGGACTTTTGTCTAGTCCCACTAGTGCAAAGATATTTGCAGCACGTCTGCCTGCATTGCACACTCCAACTCATTATAACTAAGCCATTATACTAGCAAACACTCAGTTTACCTAGTGGCATCCTAAACGTGGCTATTGGACTTTTGTCTAGTCCCACTAGTGCAAAGTTATTTGCAGCACATCTGCATGCATTGCACACTCCAACTCATTATAACTAAGCCATTATACTAGCAAACACTCAGTGTACCTAGTGGCATCTTAAACGTGGCTATTGGACTTTTGTCTAGTCCCACTAGTGCAAAGACATTTGCAGCACGTCTGCCTGCATTGCACACTCCAACTCATTATATCTAAGCCATTATACTAGCAAACACTCAGTGTACCTAGTGGCATCCTAAACGTGGCTATTGGACTTTTGTCTAGTCACACTAGTGCAAAGATATTTGCAGCACGTCTGCCTGCATTGCACACTCCAACTCATAACTAAGCCATTATACTAGCTAACACTCAGTGTACCTAGTGGCATCCTAAACGTGGCTATTGGACATTTGTCTAGTCCCACTAGTTCAAAGACATTTGCAGCACGTCTGCCTGCATTGCACACTCCAACTCATTATAACTAAGCCATTATACTAGCAAACACTCAGTGTACCTAGTGGCATCCTAAACGTGGCTATTGGACTTTTGTCTATTCCCACTAGTGCAAAGATATTTGCAGCACGTCTGCCTGCATTGCAAACTCCAACTCATAACTAAGCCATTATACTAGCAAACACTCAGTGTACCTAGTGGCATCCTAAACGTGGCTATTGGACTTTTGTCTAGTCCCACTAGTGCAAAGACATTTGCAGCACGTCTGCCTGCATTGCACACTCCAACTCATTATAACTAAGCCATTATACTAGCAAACACTCAGTGTACCTAGTGGCATCCTAAACGTGGCTATTGGACTTTTGTCTAGTCCCACTAGTGCAAAGATATTTGCAGCACGTCTGCCTGCATTGCACACTCCAACTCATTATAACTAAGCCATTATACTAGCAAACACTCAGTTTACCTAGTGGCATCCTAAACGTGGCTATTGGACTTTTGTCTAGTCCCACTAGTGCAAAGTTATTTGCAGCACATCTGCATGCATTGCACACTCCAACTCATTATAACTAAGCCATTATACTAGCAAACACTCAGTGTACCTAGTGGCATCTTAAACGTGGCTATTGGACTTTTGTCTAGTCCCACTAGTGCAAAGACATTTGCAGCACGTCTGCCTGCATTGCACACTCCAACTCATTATATCTAAGCCATTATACTAGCAAACACTCAGTGTACCTAGTGGCATCCTAAACGTGGCTATTGGACTTTTGTCTAGTCACACTAGTGCAAAGATATTTGCAGCACGTCTGCCTGCATTGCACACTCCAACTCATAACTAAGCCATTATACTAGCAAACACTCAGTGTACCTAGTGGCATCCTAAACGTGACTATTGGACTTTTGTCTAGTCCCACTAGTGCAAAGACATTTGCAGCACGTCTGCCTGCATTGCACACTCCAACTCTTTATAACTAAGCCATTATACTAGCAAACACTCAGTGTACCTAGTGGCATCCTAAACGTGGCTATTGGACTTTTGTCTAGTCCCACTAGTGCAAAGATATTTGCAGCACGTCTGCCTGCATTGCACACTCCAACTCATTATAACTAAGCCATTATACTAGCAAACACTCAGTGTACCTAGTGGCATCCTAAACGTGGCTATTGGACTTTTGTCTAGTCCCACTAGTGCAAAGATATTTGCAGCACATCTGCCTGCATTGCACACTCCAACTCATTATAACTAAGCCATTATACTAGCAAACACTCAGTGTACCTAGTGGCATCCTAAACGTGGCTATTGGACTTTTGTCTAGTCCCACTAGTGCAAAGACATTTGCAGCACGTCTGCCTGCATTGCACACTCCAACTCATTATATCTAAGCAATTATACTAGCAAACACTCAGTGTACCCAGTGGCATCCTAAACGTGGCTATTGGACTTTTGTCTAGTCCCACTAGTGCAAAGATATTTGCAGCACGTCTGCCTGCATTGCACACTCCAACTCATAACTAAGCCATTATACTAGCAAACACTCAGTGTACCTAGTGGCATCCTAAACGTGGCTATTGGACTTTTGTCTAGTCCCACTAGTGCAAAGACATTTGCAGCACGTCTGCCTGCATTGCACACTCCAACTCATTATAACTAAGCCATTATACTAGCAAACACTCAGTGTACCTAGTGGCATCCTAAACGTGGCTATTGGACTTTTGTCTAGTCCCACTAGTGCAAAGATATTTGCAGCACGTCTGCCTGCATTGCACACTCCAACTCATTATAACTAAGCCATTATACTAGCAAACACTCAGTTTACCTAGTGGCATCCTAAACGTGGCTATTGGACTTTTGTATAGTCCCACTAGTGCAAAGTTATTTGCAGCACATCTGCCTGCATTGCACACTCCAACTCATTATAACTAAGCCATTATACTAGCAAACACTCAGTGTACCTAGTGGCATCCTAAACGTGGCTATTGGACTTTTGTCTAGTCCCACTAGTGCAAAGATATTTGCAGCACGTCTGCCTGCATTGCACACTCCAACTCATTATAACTAAGCCATTATACTAGCAAACACTCAGTGTACCTAGTGGCATCCTAAACGTGGCTATTGGACTTTTGTCTAGTCCCACTAGTGCAAAGATATTTGCAGCACGTCTGCCTGCATTGCACACTCCAACTCATTATAACTAAGCCATTATACTAGCAAACACTCAGTGTACCTAGTGGCATCCTAAACGTGGCTATTGGACTTTTGTCTAGTCCCACTGGTGCAAAGACATTTGCAGCACGTCTGCCTGCATTGCACACTCCAACTCATTATATCTAAGCAATTATACTAGCAAACACTCAGTGTACCTAGTGGCATCCTAAACGTGGCTATTGGACTTTTGTCTAGTCCCACTAGTGCAAAGATATTTGCAGCACGTCTGCCTGCATTGCACACTCTAACTCATAACTAAGCCATTATACTAGCAAACACTCAGTGTACCTAGTGGCATCCTAAACGTGGCTATTGGACTTTTGTCTAGTCCCACTAGTGCAAAGACATTTGCAGCACGTCTGCCTGCATTGCACACTCCAACTCATTATAACTAAGCCATTATACTAGCAAACACTCAGTGTACCTAGTGGCATCCTAAACGTGGCTATTGGACTTTTGTCTAGTCCCACTAGTGCAAAGATATTTGCAGCACATCTGCCTGCATTGCACACTCCAACTCATTATAACTAAGCCATTATACTAGCAAACACTCAGTGTACCTAGTGGCATCCTAAACGTGGCTATTGAACTTTTGTCTAGTCCCACTAGTGCAAAGACATTTGCAGCACGTCTGCCTGCATTGCACACTCCAACTCATTATATCTAAGCCATTATACTAGCAAACACTCAGTGTACCTAGTGGCATCCTAAACGTGGCTATTGGACTTTTGTCTAGTCCCACTAGTGCAAAGATATTTGCAGCAAGTCTGCCTGCATTGCACACTCCAACTCATTATAACTAAGCCATTATACTAGCAAACACTCAGTGTACCTAGTGGTATCCTAAACGTGGCTATTGGACTTTTGTCTAGTCCCACTAGTGCAAAGATATTTGCAGCACGTCTGCCTGCATTGCACACTCCAACTCATTATAACTAAGCCATTATACTAGCAAACACTCAGTGTACCTAGTGGCATCCTAAACGTGGCTATTGGACTTTTGTCTAGTCCCACTAGTGAAAAGATATTTGCAGCACGTCTGCCTGCATTGCACACTCAAACTTATTGTTACTAAGCCATTATACTAGCAAACACTGAGTGTACCTAGTGGCATCCTAAATGTGGCTATTGGACTTTTGTATAGTCCCACTAGTGCAAAGTTATTTGCAGCACATCTGCCTGCATTGCACACTCCAACTCATTATAACTAAGCCATTATACTAGCAAACACTCAGTGTACCTAGTGGCATCCTAAACGTGGCTATTGGACTTTTGTCTAGTCCCACTAGTGCAAAGACATTTGCAGCACGTCTGCCTGCATTGCAAACTCCAACTCATTATATCTAAGCAATTATACTAGCAAACACTCAGTGTACCCAGTGGCATCCTAAACGTGGCTATTGGACTTTTGTCTAGTCCCACTAGTGCAAAGATATTTGCAGCACGTCTGCCTGCATTGCACACTCCAACTCATAACTAAGCCATTATACTAGCAAACACTCAGTGTACCTAGTGGCATCCTAAACGTGGCTATTGGACTTTTGTCTAGTCCCACTAGTGCAAAGACATTTGCAGCACGTCTGCCTGCATTGCACACTCCAACTCATTATAACTAAGCCATTATACTAGCAAACACTCAGTGTACCTAGTGGCATCCTAAACGTGGCTATTGGACTTTTGTCTAGTCCCACTAGTGCAAAGATATTTGCAGCACGTCTGCCTGCATTGCACACTCCAACTCATTATAACTAAGCCATTATACTAGCAAACACTCAGTTTACCTAGTGGCATCCTAAACGTGGCTATTGGACTTTTGTATAGTCCCACTAGTGCAAAGTTATTTGCAGCACATCTGCCTGCATTGCACACTCCAACTCATTATAACTAAGCCATTATACTAGCAAACACTCAGTGTACCTAGTGGCATCCTAAACGTGGCTATTGGACTTTTGTCTAGTCCCACTAGTGCAAAGATATTTGCAGCACGTCTGCCTGCATTGCACACTCCAACTCATTATAACTAAGCCATTATACTAGCAAACACTCAGTGTACCTAGTGGCATCCTAAACGTGGCTATTGGACTTTTGTCTAGTCCCACTAGTGCAAAGATATTTGCAGCACGTCTGCCTGCATTGCACACTCCAACTCATTATAACTAAGCCATTATACTAGCAAACACTCAGTGTACCTAGTGGCATCCTAAACGTGGCTATTGGACTTTTGTCTAGTCCCACTGGTGCAAAGACATTTGCAGCACGTCTGCCTGCATTGCACACTCCAACTCATTATATCTAAGCAATTATACTAGCAAACACTCAGTGTACCTAGTGGCATCCTAAACGTGGCTATTGGACTTTTGTCTAGTCCCACTAGTGCAAAGATATTTGCAGCACGTCTGCCTGCATTGCACACTCTAACTCATAACTAAGCCATTATACTAGCAAACACTCAGTGTACCTAGTGGCATCCTAAACGTGGCTATTGGACTTTTGTCTAGTCCCACTAGTGCAAAGACATTTGCAGCACGTCTGCCTGCATTGCACACTCCAACTCATTATAACTAAGCCATTATACTAGCAAACACTCAGTGTACCTAGTGGCATCCTAAACGTGGCTATTGGACTTTTGTCTAGTCCCACTAGTGCAAAGATATTTGCAGCACATCTGCCTGCATTGCACACTCCAACTCATTATAACTAAGCCATTATACTAGCAAACACTCAGTGTACCTAGTGGCATCCTAAACGTGGCTATTGAACTTTTGTCTAGTCCCACTAGTGCAAAGACATTTGCAGCACGTCTGCCTGCATTGCACACTCCAACTCATTATATCTAAGCCATTATACTAGCAAACACTCAGTGTACCTAGTGGCATCCTAAACGTGGCTATTGGACTTTTGTCTAGTCCCACTAGTGCAAAGATATTTGCAGCAAGTCTGCCTGCATTGCACACTCCAACTCATTATAACTAAGCCATTATACTAGCAAACACTCAGTGTACCTAGTGGTATCCTAAACGTGGCTATTGGACTTTTGTCTAGTCCCACTAGTGCAAAGATATTTGCAGCACGTCTGCCTGCATTGCACACTCCAACTCATTATAACTAAGCCATTATACTAGCAAACACTCAGTGTACCTAGTGGCATCCTAAACGTGGCTATTGGACTTTTGTCTAGTCCCACTAGTGAAAAGATATTTGCAGCACGTCTGCCTGCATTGCACACTCAAACTTATTGTTACTAAGCCATTATACTAGCAAACACTGAGTGTACCTAGTGGCATCCTAAATGTGGCTATTGGACTTTTGTATAGTCCCACTAGTGCAAAGTTATTTGCAGCACATCTGCCTGCATTGCACACTCCAACTCATTATAACTAAGCCATTATACTAGCAAACACTCAGTGTACCTAGTGGCATCCTAAACGTGGCTATTGGACTTTTGTCTAGTCCCACTAGTGCAAAGACATTTGCAGCACGTCTGCCTGCATTGCACACTCCAACTCATTATATCTAAGCAATTATACTAGCAAACACTCAGTGTACCTAGTGGCATCCTAAACGTGGCTATTGGATTTTTGTCTAGTCACACTAGTGCAAAGATATTTGCAGCACGTCTGCCTGCAATGCACACTCCAACTCATAACTAAGCCATTATACTAGCTTACACTCAGTGTACCTAGTGGCATCCTAAACGTGGCTATTGGACATTTGTGTAGTCCCACTAGTTCAAAGACATTTGCAGCATGTCTGCCTGCATTGCACACTCCAACTCATTATAACTAAGCGAGTATACTAGCAAACACTCAGTGTACCTAGTGGCATCCTAAACGTGGCTATTGGACTTTTGTCTAGTCCCACTAGTGCAAAGATATTTGCAGCACGTCTGCCTGCATTGCAAACTCCAACTCATAACTAAGCCATTATACTAGCAAACACTCAGTGTTCCTAGTGGCATCCTAAACGTGGCTATTGGACTTTTGTCTAGTCCCACTAGTGCAAAGACATTTGCAGCACGTCTGCCTGCATTGCACACTCCAACTCATTATAACTAAGCCATTATACTAGCAAACACTCAGTGTACCTAGTGGCATCCTAAACGTTGCTATTGGACTTTTGTCTAGTCCCACTAGTGCAAAGATATTTGCAGCACGTCTGCCTGCATTGCACACTCCAACTCATTATAACTAAGCCATTATACTAGCAAACACTCAGTTTACCTAGTGGCATCCTAAACGTGGCTATTGGACTTTTGTATAGTCCCACTAGTGCAAAGTTATTTGCAGCACATCTGCATGCATTGCACACTCCAACTCATTATAACTAAGCCATTATACTAGCAAACACTCAGTGTACCTAGTGGCATCTTAAACGTGGCTATTGGACTTTTGTCTAGTCCCACTAGTGCAAAGACATTTGCAGCACGTCTGCCTGCATTGCACACTCCAACTCATTATATCTAAGCCATTATACTAGCAAACACTCAGTGTACCTAGTGGCATCCTAAACGTGGCTATTGGACTTTTGTCTAGTCCCACTAGTGCAAAGATATTTGCAGCACGTCTGCCTGCATTGCACACTCCAACTCATTATAACTAAGCCATTATACTAGCAAACACTCAGTGTACCTAGTGGCATCCTAAACGTGGCTATTGGACTTTTGTCTAGTCCCACTAGTGCAAAGATATTTGCAGCAAGTCTGCCTGCATTGCACACTCCAACTCATTATAACTAAGCCATTATACTAGCAAACACTCAGTGTACCTAGTGGCATCCTAAACGTGGCTATTGGACTTTTGTCTAGTCCCATTAGTGCAAAGATATTTGCAGCACGTCTGCCTGCATTGCACACTCAAACTTATTGTTACTAAGCCATTATACTAGCAAACACTGAGTGTACCTAGTGGCATCCTAAATGTGGCTATTGGACTTTTGTATAGTCCCACTAGTGCAAAGTTATTTGCAGCACATCTGCCTGCATTGCACACTCCAACTCATTATAACTAAGCCATTATACTAGCAAACACTCAGTGTACCTAGTGGCATCCTAAAAGTTGCTATTGGACTTTTGTCTAGTCCCACTAGTGCAAAGACATTTGCAGCACGTATGCCTGCATTGCACACTCCAACTCATTATATCTAAGCCATTATACTAGCAAACACTCAGTGTACCTAGTGGCATCCTAAACGTGGCTATTGGACTTTTGTCTAGTCACACTAGTGCAAAGATATTTGCAGCATGTCTGCCTGCATTGCACACTCCAACTCATAACTAAGCCATTATACTAGCAAACACTCAGTGTACCTAGTGGCATCCTAAACGTGGCTATTGGACTTTTGTCTGGTCCCACTAGTGCAAAGATATTTGCAGCACGTCTGCCTGCATTGCACACTCCAACTCATTATAACTAAGCCATTATACTAGCAAACACTGAGTGTACCTAGTGGCATCCTAAATGTGGCTATTGGACTTTTGTATAGTACCACTAGTGCAAAGATATTTGCAGCACATCTGCCTGCATTGCACACTCCAACTCATTATAACTAAGCCATTATACTAGCAAACACTCAGTGTACCTAGTGGCATCCTAAACGTAGCTATTGGACTTTTGTCTAGTCCCACTAGTGCAAAGATATTTGCAGCACGTCTGCCTGCATTGCACACTCCAACTCATTATAACTAAGCCATTATACTAGCAAACACTCAGTGTACCTAGTGGCATCCTAAACGTGGCTATTGGACTTTTGTCTAGTCCCACTAGTGCAAAGATATTTGCAGCACGTCTGCCTGCATTGCACACTCAAACTTATTGTTACTTAGCCATTATACTAGCAATCACTGAGTGTACCTAGTGGCATCCTAAATGTGGCTATTGGACTTTTGTATAGTCCCACTTGTGCAAAGTTATTTGCAGCACATCTGCCTGCATTGCACACTCCAACTCATTATAACTAAGCCATTATACTAGCAAACACTCAGTGTACCTAGTGGCATCCTAAACGTGGCTATTGGACTTTTGTCTAGTCCCACTAGTGCAAAGACATTTGCAGCACGTCTGCCTGCATTGCACACTCCAACTCATTATATCTAAGCAATTATACTAGCAAACACTCAGTGTACCTAGTGGCATCCTAAACGTGGCTATTGGACTTTTGTCTAGTCACACTAGTGCAAAGATATTTGCAGCACGTCTGCCTGCATTGCACACTCCAACTCATAACTAAGCCATTATACTAGCTAACACTCAGTGTACCTAGTGGCATCCTAAACGTGGCTATTGGACATTTGTCTAGTCCCACTAGTTCAAAGACATTTGCAGCACGTCTGCCTGCATTGCACACTCCAACTCATTATAACTAAGCCAATATACTAGCAAACACTCAGTGTACCTAGTGGCATCCTAAACGTGGCTATTGGACTTTTGTCTAGTCCTACTAGTGCAAATATATTTGCATTACGTCTGCCTGCATTGCACACTCCAACTCATTATAACTAAGCCATTATACTAGCAAATACTCAGTGTACCTAGTGGCATCCTAAACGTGGCTATTGGACTTTTGTATAGTCCCACTAGTGCAAAGATATTTGCAGCACGTCTTCCTGCATTGCACACTCAAACATATTGTTACTAAGCCATTATACTAGCAAACACTGAGTGTACCTAGTGGCATCCTAAATGTGGCTATTGGACTTTTGTATAGTCCCACTAGTGCAAAGATATTTGCAGCACATCTGCCTGCATTGCACACTCCAACTCATTATAACTAAGCCATTATACTAGCAAACACTCAGTGTACCTAGTGGCATCCTAAAAGTGGCTACTGGACTTTTGTCTAGTCCCACTAGTGCAAAGACATTTGCAGCACGTCTGCCTGCATTGCTCACTCCAACTCATTATAACTAAGCCATTATACTAGCAAACACTCAGTGTACCTAGTGGCATCCTAAACGTGGCTATTGGACTTTTGTCTAGTCCCACTAGTGCAAAGATATTTGCAGCACGTCTGCCTGCATTGCACACTCCAACTCATTATAACTAAGCCATTATACTAGCAAATACTCAGTGTACCTAGTGGCATCCTAAACGTGGCTATTGGACTTTTGTATAGTCCCACTAGTGCAAAGATATTTGCAGCAAGTCTTCCTGCATTGCACACTCAAACTTATTGTTACTAAGCCATTATACTAGCAAACACTCAGTGTACCTAGTGGCATCCTAAACGTGGCTATTGGACTTTTGTCTAGTACCACTAGTGCAAAGATATTTGCAGCACGTCTGCCTGCATTGCACATTCCAACTCATAACTAAGCCATTATATTAGCAAACACTCAGTGTACCTAGTGGCATCCTAAACGTGGCTATTGGACTTTTGTCTAGTCCCACTAGTGCAAAGACATTTGCAGCACGTCTGCCTGCATTGCACACTCCAACTCATTATAACTAAGCCATTATACTAGCAAACACTCAGTGTACCTAGTGGCATCCTAAACGTGGCTATTGGACTTTTGTCTAGTCCCACTAGTGCAAAGATATTTGCAGCACGTCTGCCTGAATTGCACACTCCAACTCATTATAACTAAGCCATTATACTAGCAAACACTCAGTGTACCTAGTGGCATCCTAAACGTGGCTATTGGACTTTTGTCTAGTCCCACTAGTGCAAAGATATTTGCAGCATGTCTGCCTGCATTGCACACTCAAACTCATTATAACTAAGCCATTATACTAGCAAACACTCAGTGTACCTAGTGGCATCCTAAACGTGGCTATTGGACTTTTGTCTAGTCACACTAGTGCAAAAATATTTGCAGCACGTGTGCCTGCATTGCACACTCCAACTCATTATAACTAATCCATTATAGTAGCAAACACTCAGTGTACCTAGTGGCATCCTAAACGTGGCTATTGGACTTTTGTCTAGTCCCACTAGTGCAAAGACATTTGCAGCACGTCTGCCTGCATTGCACACTCCAACTCATTATAACTAAGCCATTATACTAGCAAACACTCAGTGTACCTAGTGGCATCCTAAACGTGGCTATTGGACTTTTGTCTAGTCCCACTAGTGCAAAGATATTTGCAGCACGTCTGCCTGCATTGCACACTCCAACTTATTATAACTAAGCCATTATACTAGCAAACAATCAGTGTACCTAGTGGCATCCTAAACGTGGCTATTGGACTTTTATCTAGTCCCACTAGTGCAAAGATATTTGCAGCATGTCTGCCTGCATTGCACACTCAAACTCATTATAACTAAGCCATTATACTAGCAAACACTCAGTGTACCTAGTGGCATCCTAAACGTGGCTATTGGACTTTTGTCTAGTCACACTAGTGCAAAAATATTTGCAGCACGTGTGCCTGCAATGCACACTCCAACTCATTATAACTAATCCATTATACTAGCAAACACTCAGTGTACCTAGTGGCATCCTAAACGTGGCTATTGGACTTTTGTCTAGTCCCACTAGTGCAAAGACATTTGCAGCACGTCTGCCTGCATTGCACACTCCAACTCATTATAACTAAGCCATTATACTAGCAAACACTCAGTGTACCTAGTGGCATCCTAAACGTGGCTATTGGACTTTTGTCTAGTCCCACTAGTGCAAAGATATTTGCAGCACGTCTGCCTGCATTGCACACTCCAACTTATTATAACTAAGCCATTATACTAGCAAACAATCAGTGTACCTAGTGGCATCCTAAACGTGGCTATTGGACTTTTGTCTAGTCCCACTAGTGCAAAGATATTTGCAGCATGTCTGCCTGCATTGCACACTCAAACTCATTGTAACTAAGCCATTATACTAGCAAACACTCAGTGTACCTAGTGGCATCCTAAACGTGGCTATTGGACGTTTGTCTAGTCCCACTAGTGCAAAGATATTTGCAGCACGTCTGCCTGCATTGCACACTCGCACACTCCAACTCATTATAACTAAGCCATTATACTAGCAAACACTCAGTATACCTAGTGGCATCCTAAACGTGGCTATTGGACTTTTGTCTAGTCCCACTAGTGCAAAGATATTTGCAGCACGTCTGCCTGCATTGCACACTCCAACTCATTATAACTAAGCCATTATACTAGCAAACACTCAGTGTACCTAGTGGCATCCTAAACGTGGCTATTGGACTTTTGTATAGTCCCACTAGTGCAAAGATATTTGCAGCACGTCTGCCTGCATTGCACACTCAAACTTATTGTTACTAAGCCATTATACTAGCAAACACTGAGTGTACCTAGTGCCATCCTAAATGTGGCTATTGGACTTTTGTATAGTCCCACTAGTGCAAAGACATTTGCAGCACGTCTGCCTGCATTGCACACTCCAACTCATTATATCTAAGCCATTATACTAGCAAACACTCAGTGTACCTAGTGGCATCCTAAACGTGGCTATTGGACTTTTGTCTAGTCACACTAGTGCAAAGATATTTGCAGCACGTCTGCCTGCATTGCACACTCCAACTCATAACTAAGCCATTATACTAGGAAACACTCAGTGTACCTAGTGGCATCCTAAACGTGGCTATTGGACTTTTGTCTAGTCCCACTAGTTCAAAGACATTTGCAGCACGTCTGCCTGCATTGCACACTCCAACTCATTATAACTAAGCCATTATACTAGCAATCACTCAGTGTACCTAGTGGCATCCTAAACGTGGCTATTGGACTTTTGTCTAGTCCCACTAGTGCAAAGATATTTGCAGCACGTCTGCCTGCATTGCACACTCCAACTCATTATAACTAAGCCATAATACTAGCAAACACTCAGTGTACCTAGTGGCATCCTAAACGTAGCTACTGGACTTCTGTATAGTCCCACTAGTGCAAAGATATTTGCAGCACGTCTGCCTGCATTGCACACTCAAACTTATTGTTACTAAGCCATTATACTAGCAAACACTGAGTGTACCTAGTGGCATCCTAAATGTGGCTATTGGACTTTTGTATAGTCCCACTAGTGCAAAGACAATTGCAGCACGTCTGCCTGCATTGCACACTCCAACTCATTATATCTAAGCCATTATACTAGCAAACACTCAGTGTACCTAGTGGCATCCTAAACGTGGCTATTGGACTTTTGTCTAGTCCCACTAGTGCAAAGACAATTGCAGCACGTCTGCCTGCATTGCACACTCCAACTCATTATATCTAAGCCATTATACTAGCAAACACTCAGTGTACCTAGTGGCATCCTAAACGTGGCTATTGGACTTTTGTCTAGTCCCACTAGTGCAAAGATATTTGCAGCATGTCTGCCTGCATTGCACACTCAAACTCATTTTAACTAAGCCATTATACTAGCAAACACTCAGTGTACCTAGTGGCATCCTAAACGTGGCTATTGGACTTTTGTCTAGTCACACTAGTGCAAAGATATTTGCAGCACGTCTGCCTGCATTGCACACTCCAACTCATAACTAAGCCATTATACTAGCAAACACTCAGTGTACCTAGTGGCATCCTAAACGTGGCTATTGGACTTTTGTCTAGTCCCACTAGTGCAAAGACATTTGCAGCACGTCTGCCTGCATTGCACACTCCAACTCATTATAACTAAGCCATTATACTGTCACGCTCCCCGGGTCCTCGGCTCCCCTTCCCGGGTCCCCTGCCCCGCTCCCCGGCTCACCTGCCACGCTCCCCGCGTCCCAGTCCCTTGTGCCCGTCCTTCCTGGGCTTCCTGGCCGCCGATCCCGGCGCCCGACGGCCTCCCAGGCCCTGCTCGGCTCCCCTGCGTCCTCCTCTCAGCCTCCTTCCCTGGCTTCTGGCACCCGGGCCGCGCGCACGCGCATTAGGGCGCGCGCGCGGTCACTGACCCTTTCTTAAAGGGCCAGCGCCCATTAACAGGAAATGAGGTTAGACAGGTACGGGGTATAAAGGGGGTTCTTGTCCAAGGGGGCGGGGCCTGATCTTCGTGTTTTCTGAGCTAGGAGTCAGGTCTCCTTGTGTTTTCCTGCCATACTTACGTATCTCTCTTCTAGAGCTGATCTCGCCTCGCCATCCAGTCCTGCTGAATCCCGAGCCCCGCACGCTGTCCGTCTGCCATCTGACAGTCCGTACCATCTCGGATCCCTGCGGTGACCTGTCATCTCGCTCCCAAGGTTCCGGACCCCGCCTGACATCATCTCGGCCTCCGAACCTGAGCTACGTCACCCGGACTACCATCTGTGACTCCGTGGTCCCAGGGACTCCTTCGCTACCTTCACTTGCACGGACTGTTCTGCTGCCCATCAGTGCTTCAGCTACCGGACTCCCTACCACCATCTTAGAGTTCGGTCCAGTGGATCCACCTCCTGGGTCTGCCCGACCGCCCGGCCCTGACAGTAAGATCAGGCCATGGATCCCGCTGCAGCACTATTGGCCCTGCAAGAGGAACTCCAACGCCAGCGTGAAGTCCAGACCCGCATGCTGCAATTTATGACCTCCGTGGACACTCGCCTGTACACATTACAAGCATCAATGACGCCTGCAGCACCCAGGTCTCCCACTAGGCAATCCACGGCTCCCGCACCAGTGGCAGCCGCGTCGGATGCTTCCCGACTCCGTTTGGCGTCACCTCCTCGTTATGCTGGAGATCCCAAGACCTGCAGGGGCTTCATAAACCAATGCTCCCTTCACTTCACGCAGCTGCCCCATCTGTTCGCCTCCGACCAAGCCAAGGTCGCCTTTATAATGTCTCACCTGGAGGGCGAGGCACTGGCGTGGATGAACCCCTTGTGGGAGAAGGAGGACCCCATGACCAAGGATCTTCAAGAGTTCCTGCAGGCCTTTCGCAGTACCTTTGACGAGCCGGGACGCGCCTCTGCGTCTGCTTCTTCACTTCTCCGCCTACGTCAAGGAACACTGACGGTGGGCCAATACGCCATCCGTTTCCGCACTTTGGCTTCTGAACTCGGGTGGAATAATGAGGCCCTGACAGCCGCCTTCTGGGAAGGACTGTCAAGTCGCATCAAAGATGAGTTGGCGGGTCGTGACATGCCCTCCACCCTAGATGCCCTGATTGCCCTAGCCACGCGAGTGGACATTCGTTTTCAGGAGCGCTCCAAAGAGCTGGTTCGTGAGCGACGTGCGGTAAGGCACTCCTCTCCGCCACAGAAGTCCTCTGTGCCACAGTCATCTACAGCTGGGATTCCTGTCCACGAACCCATGCAGGTTGATCGAGTACGACAGTCTGACCAACGTCGAGCAGAGCGGCTCGCCAAGGGCCTCTGCTTTTACTGCGGAGGGGACACACATCTCCTACGCTCCTGTCCGGAAAGGCCGGGAAACTCCAAAGCCTAGGGTTGGTAGGAGAGGCCACCCTAGGTGCTGGGACTCTCTCCGACCCAGTTATGTGGACGGTACAAGTATCAACAGGAGAGACGCGCTTCACGGCTGAGGCATACCTCGACTCCGGAGCAGCAGGCAATTTTATCCAGCAGGCCACGGTGGACAAATACCAGCTGCCTGTTACTCTACTCGAGAAGCCCCTACTGATTGCCTCGGTGGATGGGAGACCCCTCTCTGATACCATCTCCTGGATCACGAAGCCGGTGGAACTGCGTATCGGTGCTCTGCACACCGAGAACATCGCTCTCTACGTCCTTCCACACATGTCCCACCAAGTCCTGCTGGGACTTCCTTGGTTGCGAACACACGAACCCTCAGTCAACTGGGGTACTGGCGAAATCACCCGTTGGGGCTCTGCCTGTCATGAGAGATGTCTAAAGTCTATACAACCAGTCCGACGACCTCCGGTTCCTGAGAACCTACCGGGTCTGCCCTCGGCCTATTGGTCCTTCACGGACGTTTTCGACAAGAAGGAGTCTGAGGTACTTCCGCCACATCGTCCCTACGATTGCGCCATCGACCTGCTCCCAGGAACAACACCACCTCGAGGACGGATATATCCGTTGTCTCCAGCCGAAACCAGGGCCATGTCCACCTACATCATGGAAAGCCTGGCAAAGGGATTCATCCGGAGATCCTCCTCTCCTGCGGGAGCAGGCTTCTTCTTCGTTAAGAAGAAAGAGGGTGACCTTCGCCCATGCATTGACTACCGGGGCTTGAATCAGATTACTATAAAAAACAAGTACCCCCTACCGCTCATCCCCGAACTGTTCGATCGGCTCAGAGGAGCCCGTGTGTTCACCAAACTGGATCTTCGGGGTGCCTACAACCTAGTTCGTATCCGCTCTGGGGACGAATGGAAGACCGCGTTTAATACTCGCGATGGGCACTATGAATACTGTGTGATGCCCTTCGGTCTGTGTAACGCTCCTGCCGTATTCCAAGAACTGGTGAACGACATTTTTCGGGACCTCCTCTACGTATGTGTAGTAGTTTATCTGGATGACATTCTTGTTTTCTCTCCGGACCTCCAGACCCACAGAGAGAACGTAAAGCTGGTTCTACAAAGACTGAGAGAGAATCGTCTCTACGCCAAATATGAGAAGTGCGTCTTTGAGCAGTCTTCTCTTCCTTTCCTGGGATACATCATCTCGGGGACTGGGCTGCAGATGGATCCCAAGAAGGTCTCCGCCATTCTCAACTGGCCCCCCCCTGCTGGGCTGAAGGCAATCCAACGGTTCCTGGGATTTGCCAACTACTACCGCCAGTTTATTCCTCACTTCTCCGCCCTGACTGCTCCTCTCTCCGCTCTGACCAAAAAGGAGGCTAATCCAAAGGACTGGTCACCTGCGGCCGACGCCGCATTTTGCTCCCTGAAGCGAGCATTCGCCTCCTCTCCTGTACTCCACCGACCAGAGTTAAACCGCCAGTTCACCTTAGAGGTGGATGCTTCCTCCTCAGGAGCCGGAGCAGTGCTCATGCAAAAATCCTCCTCCGGGAAGATGGTGACTTGCGGTTTCTTCTCTAAAAGCTTCTCAGCACCTGAACGTAATTACACCATCGGTGACCGAGAGCTATTAGCGGTCAAACTGGCTCTGGAGGAGTGGCGCTACCTCCTGGAAGGAGCAGTGTACCCCGTGATTATCTACACGGACCACAAGAACCTGGAATACCTGCGGTCCGCTCAGCGACTGAACCCACGGCAAGCCAGGTGGTCCTTATTCTTTGCCAGGTTTGACTTCCAGCTTCATTTCCGACCCGCGGACAAGAATATACGCGCTGATGCCTTGTCTAGGTCTCTCATGCCCCTGGAGCAGGAGGAAGAGACTATCCAACCTATCATCTCTCCTAACAAGATTGTTCCGGTGGCTCCTGTCACTCTGGCCCAGATACCACCCGGGAAGACCTATGTCTCTGAGACCGACAGGGAAAAAGTGTTACACTGGGGTCATGCCTCGAAAACAGCCGGCCATGCAGGCCAGAAGAGAACATGGGGTGCGATTGTACGCCATTACTGGTGGCCATCCCTTCGCACGGACGTTGCCGCCTTTGTCTCTGCCTGCCCCTCTTGTGCCAGGAACAAGACGCCCAAACACCGGCCCTATGGCCGTCTTCTGCCTCTGCCGATACCCTCAGTTCCATGGCAACACATAGCGATGGACTTTATTACGGACTTGCCAGTATCCTCCGGACACACAGTCATATGGGTCGTGGTGGATCGGTTCTCCAAAATGGCTCACTTCGTCCCTATGCCCGGACTGCCCTCTGCTCAGGAACTCGCGGAAGCCTATATACAACACATCTTTCGCTTACATGGCTTTCCTTCCCACATCGTGTCCGACAGAGGAACTCAGTTCACCTCCCGCTTCTGGAGGGCTCTCTGCAAACATCTGGGAGTGACTCTGGACTTTTCTTCCGCTTACCATCCTCAGTCTAATGGCCAAGTGGAGAGGGTCAATCAAATCTTGACATCCTTCTTACGTCACTATGTCAACGTCCATCACGACGACTGGTCCACGCTTCTGCCTTGGGCTGAGTTCTCCCATAACCACCACGTCAGTGAGTCGTCCTCCAAATCTCCCTTCCATGTCGTTTACGGACTACAGCCTTCCGTCCCGTTGCCTATATCCCCTTCTTCGGATGTCCCTGCTGCTGATACTGTAGCCCGTGACTTCGCTACCATTTGGGACTCTGTCAAGGCGTCCCTTGGGCGCGCTTCCCAGCGGATGAAGAAACACGCTGACAAAAGGCGTCTAGACCCTCCGTGTTTCTCTCCTGGTGACCTGGTCTGGCTTGCTTCCCAGTACATCCGACTGAAGATTCCTTCCTACAAGCTGGGTCCTCGCTACATCGGGCCGTTTAAGGTCCTCAGCAAGATCAATGAGGTCTCCTACAAACTGAAGCTTCCGGCCACGATGAGAATACCCAACTCCTTCCACGTCTCTCTCCTCGAGCCGGTATTCCTTGGTCCCTTCTCCGCTGCTGCCAGCCCGGCTCCTCCTCCTATTGCTGAGGACGACATCTACGCGGTAAGAGATATCGTGGCCATGAAGACTGTTCGTGGCCGGCAGTTCTTCCTGGTGGACTGGGAGGGGTATGGTCCTGAGGATAGATCCTGGGAACCCAGGGAGAATGTGGGCACTCCTCTGATCCGTGCCTTCATGTCTCGGTTGCGGGGAGGGGGGCGTGGGGGGGGGGGTACTGTCACGCTCCCCGGGTCCTCGGCTCCCCTTCCCGGGTCCCCTGCCCCGCTCCCCGGCTCACCTGCCACGCTCCCCGCGTCCCAGTCCCTTGTGCCCGTCCTTCCTGGGCTTCCTGGCCGCCGATCCCGGCGCCCGACGGCCTCCCAGGCCCTGCTCGGCTCCCCTGCGTCCTCCTCTCAGCCTCCTTCCCTGGCTTCTGGCACCCGGGCCGCGCGCACGCGCATTAGGGCGCGCGCGCGGTCACTGACCCTTTCTTAAAGGGCCAGCGCCCATTAACAGGAAATGAGGTTAGACAGGTACGGGGTATAAAGGGGGTTCTTGTCCAAGGGGGCGGGGCCTGATCTTCGTGTTTTCTGAGCTAGGAGTCAGGTCTCCTTGTGTTTTCCTGCCATACTTACGTATCTCTCTTCTAGAGCTGATCTCGCCTCGCCATCCAGTCCTGCTGAATCCCGAGCCCCGCACGCTGTCCGTCTGCCATCTGACAGTCCGTACCATCTCGGATCCCTGCGGTGACCTGTCATCTCGCTCCCAAGGTTCCGGACCCCGCCTGACATCATCTCGGCCTCCGAACCTGAGCTACGTCACCCGGACTACCATCTGTGACTCCGTGGTCCCAGGGACTCCTTCGCTACCTTCACTTGCACGGACTGTTCTGCTGCCCATCAGTGCTTCAGCTACCGGACTCCCTACCACCATCTTAGAGTTCGGTCCAGTGGATCCACCTCCTGGGTCTGCCCGACCGCCCGGCCCTGACATATACTAGCAAACACTCAGTGTACCTAGTGGCATCCTAAACGTGGCTATTGGACTTTTGTCTAGTCCCACTAGTGCAAAGATATTTGCAGCACGTCTGCCTGCATTGCACACTCCAACTCATAACTAAGCCATTATACTAGCAAACACTCAGTGTACCTAGTGGCATCCTAAACGTGGCTATTGGACTTTTGTCTAGTCCCACTATTGCAAAGACATTTGCAGCACGTCTGCCTGCATTGCACACTCCAACTCTTTATAACTAAGCCATTATACTAGCAAACACTCAGTGTACCTAGTGGCATCCTAAACGTGTCTATTGGACTTTTGTCTAGTCCCACTAGTGCAAAGATATTTGCAGCACGTCTGCCTGCATTGCACACTCCAACTCATTATAACTAAGCCATTATACTAGCAAACACTCAGTTTACCTAGTGGCATCCTAAACGTGGCTATTGGACTTTTGTATAGTCCCACTAGTGCAAAGTTATTTGCAGCACATCTGCATGCATTGCACACTCCAACTCATTATAACTAAGCCATTATACTAGCAGACACTCAGTGTACCTAGTGGCATCCTAAACGTGGCTATTGGACTTTTGTCTAGTCCCACTAGTGCAAAGATATTTGCAGCACGTCTGCCTGCATTGCACACTCCAACTCATTATAACTAAGCCATAATACTAGCAAACACTCAGTGTACCTAGTGGCATCCTAAACGTAGCTACTGGACTTCTGTATAGTCCCACTAGTGCAAAGATATTTGCAGCACGTCTGCCTGCATTGCACACTCCAACTCATTATATCTAAGCCATTATACTAGCAAACACTCAGTGTACCTAGTGGCATCCTAAACGTGGCTATAGGACTTTTGTCTAGTCCCACTAGTGCAAAGATATTTGCAGCACATCTGCCTGCATTGCACACTTCAACTCATTATAACTAAGCCATTATACTAGCAAACACTGAGTGTACCTAGTGGCATCCTAAACGTGGCTATTGGACTTTTGTCTAGTCACACTAGTGCAAAGATATTTGCAGCACGTCTGCCTGCATTGCACACTCCAACTCATAACTAAGCCATTATACTAGCAAACACTCAGTGTACCTAGTGGCATCCTAAACGTGGCTATTGGACTTTTGTCTAGTCCCACTAGTGCAAAGACATTTGCAGCACGTCTGCCTGCATTGCACACTCAAACTCATAACTAAGCCATTATACTAGCAAACACTCAGTGTACCTAGTGGCATCCTAAACGTGGCTATTGGACTTTTGTCTAGTCCCACTAGTGCAAAGACATTTGCAGCACGTCTGCCTGCATTGCACACTCCAACTCATTATAACTAAGCCATTATACTAGCAAACACTCAGTGTACCTAGTGGCATCCTAAACGTGGCTATTGGACTTTTGTCTAGTCCCACTAGTGCAAAGATATTTGCAGCACGTCTGCCTGCATTGCACACTCCAACTCATTATAACTAAGCCATTATACTAGCAAACACTCAGTTTACCTAGTGGCATCCTAAACGTGGCTATTGGACTTTTGTATAGTCCCACTAGTGCAAAGTTATTTGCAGCACATCTGCATGCATTGCACACTCCAACTCATTATAACTAAGCCATTATACTAGCAAACACTCAGTGTACCTAGTGGCATCCTAAACGTGGCTATTGGACTTTTGTCTAGTCCCACTAGTGCAAAGACATTTGCAGCACGTCTGCCTGCATTGCACACTCCAACTCATTATATCTAAGCCATTATACTAGCAAACACTCAGTGTACCTAGTGGCATCCTAAACGTGGCTATTGGACTTTTGTCTAGTCACACTAGTGCAAAGATATTTGCAGCACGTCTGCCTGCATTGCACACTCCAACTCATTATAACTAAGCCATTATACTAGCAAACACTCAGTGTACCTAGTGGCATCCTAAACGTGGCTATTGGACTTTTGTCTAGTCCCACTAGTGCAAAGATATTTGCAGCACGTCTGCCTGCATTGCACACTCAAACTCATAACTAAGCCATTATACTAGCAAACACTCAGTGTACCTAGTGGCATCCTAAACGTGGCTATTGGACTTTTGTCTAGTCCCACTAGTGCAAAGACATTTGCAGCACGTCTGCCTGCATTGCACACTCCAACTCATTATAACTAAGCCATTATACTAGCAAACACTCAGTGTACCTAGTGGCATCCTAAACGTGGCTATTGGACTTTTGTCTAGTCCCATTAGTGCAAAGATATTTGCAGCACGTCTGCCTGCATTGCACACTCAAACTTATTGTTACTAAGCCATTATACTAGCAAACACTGAGTGTACCTATTGGCATCCTAAATGTGGCTATTGGACTTTTGTATAGTCCCACTAGTGCAAAGTTATTTGCAGCACATCTGCCTGCATTGCACACTCCAACTCATTATAACTAAGCCATTATACTAGCAAACACTCAGTGTACCTAGTGGCATCCTAAACGTGGCTATTGGACTTTTGTCTAGTCCCACTAGTGCAAAGACATTTGCAGCACGTCTGCCTGCATTGCACACTCCAACTCATTATATCTAAGCAATTATACTAGCAAACACTCAGTGTACCTAGTGGCATCCTAATCGTGGCTATTGGACTTTTGTCTAGTCCCACTAGTGCAAAGATATTTGCAGCACGTCTGCCTGCATTGCACACTCCAACTCATAACTAAGCCATTATACTAGCAAACACTCAGTGTACCTAGTGGCATCCTAAACGTGGCTATTGGACTTTTGTCTAGTCCCACTAGTGCAAAGACATTTGCAGCACGTCTGCCTGCATTGCACACTCCAACTCATTATAACTAAGCCATTATACTAGCAAACACTCAGTGTACCTAGTGGCATCCTAAACGTGGCTATTGGACTTTTGTCTAGTCCCACTAGTGCAAAGATATTTGCAGCACGTCTGCCTGCATTGCACACTGCAACTCATTATAACTAAGCCATTATACTAGCAAACACTCAGTTTACCTAGTGGCATCCTAAACGTGGCTATTGGACTTTTGTATAGTCCCACTAGTGCAAAGTTATTTGCAGCACATCTGCCTGCATTGCACACTCCAACTCATTATAACTAAGCCATTATACTAGCAAACACTCAGTGTACCTAGTGGCATCCTAAACGTGGCTATTGGACTTTTGTCTAGTCCCACTAGTGCAAAGACATTTGCAGCACGTCTGCCTGCATTGCACACTCCAACTCATTATATCTAAGCCATTATACTAGCAAACACTCAGTGTACCTAGTGGCATCCTAAACGTGGCTATTGGACTTTTGTCTAGTCCCATTAGTGCAAAGATATTTGCAGCACATCTGCCTGCATTGCACACTCAAACTTATTGTTACTAAGCCATTATACTAGCAAACACTGAGTGTACCTAGTGGCATCCTAAATGTGGCTATTGGACTTTTGTATAGTCCCACTAGTGCAAAGTTATTTGCAGCACATCTGCCTGCATTGCACACTCCAACTCATTATAACTAAGCCATTATACTAGCAAACACTCAGTGTACCTAGTGGCATCCTAAACGTGGCTATTGGACTTTTGTCTAGTCCCATTAGTGCAAAGATATTTGCAGCACGTCTGCCTGCATTGCACACTCAAACTTATTGTTACTAAGCCATTATACTAGCAAACACTGAGTGTACCTATTGGCATCCTAAATGTGGCTATTGGACTTTTGTATAGTCCCACTAGTGCAAAGTTATTTGCAGCACATCTGCCTGCATTGCACACTCCAACTCATTATAACTAAGCCATTATACTAGCAAACACTCAGTGTACCTAGTGGCATCCTAAACGTGGCTATTGGACTTTTGTCTAGTCCCACTAGTGCAAAGACATTTGCAGCACGTCTGCCTGCATTGCACACTCCAACTCATTATATCTAAGCAATTATACTAGCAAACACTCAGTGTACCTAGTGGCATCCTAATCGTGGCTATTGGACTTTTGTCTAGTCCCACTAGTGCAAAGATATTTGCAGCACGTCTGCCTGCATTGCACACTCCAACTCATAACTAAGCCATTATACTAGCAAACACTCAGTGTACCTAGTGGCATCCTAAACGTGGCTATTGGACTTTTGTCTAGTCCCACTAGTGCAAAGACATTTGCAGCACGTCTGCCTGCATTGCACACTCCAACTCATTATAACTAAGCCATTATACTAGCAAACACTCAGTGTACCTAGTGGCATCCTAAACGTGGCTATTGGACTTTTGTCTAGTCCCACTAGTGCAAAGATATTTGCAGCACGTCTGCCTGCATTGCACACTGCAACTCATTATAACTAAGCCATTATACTAGCAAACACTCAGTTTACCTAGTGGCATCCTAAACGTGGCTATTGGACTTTTGTATAGTCCCACTAGTGCAAAGTTATTTGCAGCACATCTGCCTGCATTGCACACTCCAACTCATTATAACTAAGCCATTATACTAGCAAACACTCAGTGTACCTAGTGGCATCCTAAACGTGGCTATTGGACTTTTGTCTAGTCCCACTAGTGCAAAGACATTTGCAGCACGTCTGCCTGCATTGCACACTCCAACTCATTATATCTAAGCCATTATACTAGCAAACACTCAGTGTACCTAGTGGCATCCTAAACGTGGCTATTGGACTTTTGTCTAGTCCCATTAGTGCAAAGATATTTGCAGCACATCTGCCTGCATTGCACACTCAAACTTATTGTTACTAAGCCATTATACTAGCAAACACTGAGTGTACCTAGTGGCATCCTAAATGTGGCTATTGGACTTTTGTATAGTCCCACTAGTGCAAAGTTATTTGCAGCACATCTGCCTGCATTGCACACTCCAACTCATTATAACTAAGCCATTATACTAGCAAACACTCAGTGTACCTAGTGGCATCCTAAACGTGGCTATTGGACTTTTGTCTAGTCCCACTAGTGCAAAGACATTTGCAGCACGTCTGCCTGCATTGCACACTCCAACTCATTATATCTAAGCAATTATACTAGCAAACACTCAGTGTACCTAGTGGCATCCTAAACGTGGCTATTTGACTTTTGTCTAGTCCCACTAGTGCAAAGATATTTGCAGCACGTCTGCCTGCATTGCACACTCCAACTCATAACTAAGCCATTATACTAGCAAACACTCAGTGTACCTAGTGGCATCCTAAACGTGGCTATTGGACTTTTGTCTAGTCCCACTAGTGCAAAGACAGTTGCAGCACGTCTGCCTGCATTGCACACTCCAACTCATTATAACTAAGCCATTATACTAGCAAACACTCAGTGTACCTAGTGGCATCCTAAACGTGGCTATTGGACTTTTGTCTAGTCCCACTAGTGCAAAGATATTTGCAGCACGTCTGCCTGCATTGCACACTGCAACTCATTATAACTAAGCCATTATACTAGCAAACACTCAGTTTACCTAGTGGCATCCTAAACGTGGCTATTGGACTTTTGTATAGTCCCACTAGTGCAAAGTTATTTGCAGCACATCTGCCTGCATTGCACACTCCAACTCATTATAACTAAGCCATTATACTAGCAAACACTCAGTGTACCTAGTGGCATCCTAAACGTGGCTATTGGACTTTTGTCTAGTCCCACTAGTGCAAAGACATTTGCAGCACGTCTGCCTGCATTGCACACTCCAACTCATTATATCTAAGCCATTATACTAGCAAACACTCAGTGTACCTAGTGGCATCCTAAACGTGGCTATTGGACTTTTGTCTAGTCACACTAGTGACATTGCACACTCCAACTCATTATAACTAAGCCATTATACTAGCAAACACTCAGTGTACCTAGTGGCATCCTAAACGTGGCTATTGGACTTTTGTCTAGTCCCACTAGTGCAAAGACATTTGCAGCACGTCTGCCTGCATTGCACACTCCAACTCATTATATCTAAGCCATTATACTAGCAAACACTCAGTGTACTTAGTGGCATCCTAAACGTGGCTATTGGACTTTTGTCTAGTCACACCAGTGCAAAGATATTTGCAGCATGTCTGCCTGCATTGCACACTCCAACTCATAACTAAGCCATTATACTAGCAAACACTCAGTGTACCTAGTGGCATCTTAAACGTGGCTATTGGACTTTTGTCTAGTCCCACTAGTGCAAAGATATTTGCAGCACGTCTGCCTGCATTGCACACTCCAAATCATTATAACTAAGCCATTATACTAGCAAACATTCAGTGTACCTAGTGGCTTCCTAAACGTGGCTATTGGACTTTTGTCTAGTCCCACTAGTGCAAAGATATTTGCAGCACGTCTGCCTGCATTGCACTCTCCAACTCATTATAACTAAGCCATTATACTAGCAAACACGCAGTGTACCTAGTGGCATCCTAAACGTGGCTATTGGACTTTTGTCTAGTCCCACTAGTGCAAAGATATTTGCAGCACGTCTGCCTGCATTGCACACTCAAACTTATTGTTACTAAGCCATTATACTAGCAAACACTGAGTGTACCTAGTGGCATCCTAAATGTGGCTATTGGACTTTTGTATAGTCCCACTAGTGCAAAGTTATTTGCAGCACATCTGCCTGCATTGCACACTCCAACTCATTATAACTAAGCCATTATACTAGCAAACACTCAGTGTACCTAGTGGCATCCTAAACGTGGCTATTGGGCTTTTTGTCTAGTCCCACTAGTGCAAAGACATTTGCAGCACGTCTGCCTGCATTGCACACTCCAACTCATTATATCTAAGCAATTATACTAGCAAACACTCAGTGTACCTAGTGGCATCCTAAACGTGGCTATTGGACTTTTGTCTAGTCACACTAGTGCAAAGATATTTGCAGCACGTCTGCCTGCATTGCACACTCCAACTCATAACTAAGCCATTATACTAGCTAACACTCAGTGTACCTAGTGGCATCCTAAACGTGGCTATTAGACATTTGTCTAGTCCCACTAGTTCAAAGACATTTGCAGCACGTCTGCCTGCATTGCACACTCCAACTCATTATAACTAAGCCATTATACTAGCAAACACTCAGTGTAGCTAGTGGCATCCTAAACGTGGCTATTGGACTTTTGTCTAGTCCCACTAGTGCAAAGATATTTGCAGCACGTCTGCCTGCATTGCACACTCCAACTCATTATAACTAAGCCATTATACTAGCAAATACTCAGTGTACCTAGTGGCATCCTAAACGTGGCTATTGGACTTTTGTATAGTCCCACTAGTGCAAAGATATTTGCAGCACATCTGCCTGCATTGTACACTCCAACTCATTTTAACTAAGCCATTATACTAGCAAACACTCAGTGTACCTAGTGGCATCCTAAACGTGGCTACTGGACTTTTGTCTAGTCCCACTAGTGCAAAGACATTTGCAGCACGTCTGCCTGCATTGCACACTCCAACTCATTATAACTAAGCCATTATACTAGCAAACACTCAGTGTACCTAGTGGCATCCTAAACGTGGCTATTGGACTTTTGTCTAGTCCCACTAGTGCAAAGATATTTGCAGCACGTCTGCCTGCATTGCACACTCCAACTCAGTATAACTAAGCCATTATACTAGTAAATACTCAGTGTACCTAGTGGCATCCTAAACGTGGCTATTGGACTTTTGTATAGTCCCACTAGTGCAAAGATATTTGCAGCACGTCTTCCTGCATTGCACACTCAAACTTATTGTTACTAAGCCATTATACTAGCAAACACTGAGTGTACCTAGTGGCATCCTAAATGTCGCTATTGGACTTTTGTCTAGTCCCACTAGTGCAAAGATATTTGCAGCACGTCTGCCTGCATTGCACACTCCAACTCATTATAACTAAGCCATTATACTAGCAAACACTCAGTTTACCTAGTGGCATCCTAAACGTGGCTAATGGACTTTTGTATAGTCCCACTAGTGCAAAGTTATTTGCAGCACATCTGCCTGCATTGCACACTCCAACTCATTATAACTAAGCCATTATACTAGCAAACACTCAGTGTACCTAGTGGCATCCTAAACGTGGCTATTGGACTTTTGTCTAGTCACACTAGTGCAAAGATATTTGCAGCATGTCTGCCTGCATTGCACACTCCAACTCATAACTAAGCCATTATACTAGCAAACACTCAGTGTACCTAGTGGCATCCTAAACGTGGCTATTGGACTTTTGTCTAGTCCCACTAGTGCAAAGACATTTGCAGCACGTCTGCCTGCATTGCACACTCCAACTCATTATAACTAAGCCATTATACTAGCAAACACTCAGTGTACCTAGTGGCATCCTAAACGTGGCTATTGGACTTTTGTCTGGTCCCACTAGTGCAAAGATATTTGCAGCACGTCTGCCTGCATTGCACACTCCAACTCATTATAACTAAGCCATTATACTAGCAAAAACTGAGTGTACCTAGTGGCATCCTAAATGTGGCTATTGGACTTTTGTATAGTCCCACTAGTGCAAAGATATTTGCAGCACGTCTGCCTGCATTGCACACTCCAACTCATTATAACTAAGCCATTATACTAGCAAACACTCAGTGTACCTAGTGGCATCCTAAACGTGGCTATTGGACTTTTGTCTAGTCCCACTAGTGCAAAGATATTTGCAGCACGTCTGCCTGCATTGCACACTCAAACTTATTGTTACTAAGCCATTATACTAGCAAACACTGAGTGTACCTAGTGGCATCCTAAATGTGGCTATTGGACTTTTGTATAGTCCCACTAGTGCAAAGTTATTTGCAGCACATCTGCCTGCATTGCACACTCCAACTCATTATAACTAAGCCATTATACTAGCAAACACTCAGTGTACCTAGTGGCATCCTAAACGTGGCTATTGGACTTTTGTCTAGTCCCACTAGTGCAAAGACATTTGCAGCACGTCTGCCTGCATTGCTCACTCCAACTCATTATATCTAAGCAATTATACTAGCAAACACTGAGTGTACCTAGTGGCATCCTAAACGTGGCTATTGGACTTTTGTCTAGTCACACTAGTGCAAAGATATTTGCAGCACGTCTGCCTGCATTGCACACTCCAACTCATAACTAAGCCATTATACTAGCTAACACTCAGTGTACCTAGTGGCATCCTAAACGTGGCTATTGGACATTTATCTAGTCCCACTAGTTCAAAGACATTTGCAGCACGTCTGCCTGCATTGCACACTCCAACTCATTATAACTAAGCCATTATACTAGCAAACACTCAGTGTACCTAGTGGCATCCTAAACGTGGCTATTGGACTTTTGTCTAGTCCCACTAGTGCAAAGATATTTGCAGCACGTCTGCCTGCATTGCACACTCCAACTCATTATAACTAAGCCTTTATACTAGCAAATACTCAGTGTACCTAGTGGCATCCTAAACGTGGCTATTGGACTTTTGTATAGTCCCACTAGTGCAAAGATATTTGCAGCACGTCTTCCTGCATTGCACACTCAAACATATTGTTACTAAGCCATTATACTAGCAAACACTGAGTGTACCTAGTGGCATCCTAAATGTGGCTATTGGACTTTTGTATAGTCCCACTAGTGCAAAGATATTTGCAGCACATCTGCCTGCATTGTACACTCCAACTCATTATAACTAAGCCATTATACTAGCAAACACTCAGTGTACCTAGTGGCATCCTAAACGTGGCTACTGGACTTTTGTCTAGTCCCACTAGTGCAAAGACATTTGCAGCACGTCTGCCTGCATTGCACACTCCAACTCATTATAACTAAGCCATTATACTAGCAAACACTCAGTGTACCTAGTGGCATCCTAAACGTGGCTATTGGACTTTTGTCTAGTCCCACTAGTGCAAAGATATTTGCAGCACGTCTGCCTGCATTGCACACTCCAACTCAGTATAACTAAGCCATTATACTAGCAAATACTCAGTGTACCTAGTGGCATCCTAAACGTGGCTATTGGACTTTTGTATAGTCCCACTAGTGCAAAGATATTTGCAGCACGTCTTCCTGCATTGCACACTCAAACTTATTGTTACTAAGCCATTATACTAGCAAACACTGAGTGTACCTAGTGGCATCCTAAATGTGGCTATTGGACTTTTGTCTAGTCCCACTAGTGCAAAGATATTTGCAGCACGTCTGCCTGCATTGCACACTCCAACTCATAACTAAGCCATTATACTAGCAAACACTCAGTGTACCTAGTGGCATCCTAAACGTGGCTATTGGACTTTTGTCTAGTCCCACTAGTGCAAAGACATTTGCAGCACGTCTGCCTGCATTGCACACTCCAACTCATTATAACTAAGCCATTATACTAGCAAACACTCAGTGTACCTAGTGGCATCCTAAACGTGGCTATTGGACTTTTGTCTAGTCCCACTAGTGCAAAGATATTTGCAGCACGTCTGCCTGCATTGCACACTGCAACTCATTATAACTAAGCCATTATACTAGCAAACACTCAGTTTACCTAGTGGCATCCTAAACGTGGCTATTGGACTTTTGTATAGTCCCACTAGTGCAAAGTTATTTGCAGCACATCTGCCTGCATTGCACACTCCAACTCATAACTAAGCCATTATACTAGCAAACACTCAGTGTACCTAGTGGCATCCTAAACGTGGCTATTGGACTTTTGTCTAGTCCCACTAGTGCAAAGACATTTGCAGCACGTCTGCCTGCATTGCACACTCCAACTCATTATAACTAAGCCATTATACTAGCAAACACTCAGTGTACCTAGTGGCATCCTAAACGTGGCTATTGGACTTTTGTCTGGTCCCACTAGTGCAAAGATATTTGCAGCACGTCTGCCTGCATTGCACACTCCAACTCATTATAACTAAGCCATTATACTAGCAAAAACTGAGTGTACCTAGTGGCATCCTAAATGTGGCTATTGGACTTTTGTATAGTCCCACTAGTGCAAAGATATTTGCAGCACGTCTGCCTGCATTGCACACTCCAACTCATTATAACTAAGCCATTATACTAGCAAACACTCAGTGTACCTAGTGGCATCCTAAACGTGGCTATTGGACTTTTGTCTAGTCCCACTAGTGCAAAGATATTTGCAGCACGTCTGCCTGCATTGCACACTCAAACTTATTGTTACTAAGCCATTATACTAGCAAACACTGAGTGTACCTAGTGGCATCCTAAATGTGGCTATTGGACTTTTGTATAGTCCCACTAGTGCAAAGTTATTTGCAGCACATCTGCCTGCATTGCACACTCCAACTCATTATAACTAAGCCATTATACTAGCAAACACTCAGTGTACCTAGTGGCATCCTAAACGTGGCTATTGGACTTTTGTCTAGTCCCACTAGTGCAAAGACATTTGCAGCACGTCTGCCTGCATTGCTCACTCCAACTCATTATATCTAAGCAATTATACTAGCAAACACTGAGTGTACCTAGTGGCATCCTAAACGTGGCTATTGGACTTTTGTCTAGTCACACTAGTGCAAAGATATTTGCAGCACGTCTGCCTGCATTGCACACTCCAACTCATAACTAAGCCATTATACTAGCTAACACTCAGTGTACCTAGTGGCATCCTAAACGTGGCTATTGGACATTTGTCTAGTCCCACTAGTTCAAAGACATTTGCAGCACGTCTGCCTGCATTGCACACTCCAACTCATTATAACTAAGCCATTATACTAGCAAACACTCAGTGTACCTAGTGGCATCCTAAACGTGGCTATTGGACTTTTGTCTAGTCCCACTAGTGCAAAGATATTTGCAGCACGTCTGCCTGCATTGCACACTCCAACTCATTATAACTAAGCCATTATACTAGCAAATACTCAGTGTACCTAGTGGCATCCTAAACGTGGCTATTGGACTTTTGTATAGTCCCACTAGTGCAAAGATATTTGCAGCACGTCTTCCTGCATTGCACACTCAAACATATTGTTACTAAGCCATTATACTAGCAAACACTGAGTGTACCTAGTGGCATCCTAAATGTGGCTATTGGACTTTTGTATAGTCCCACTAGTGCAAAGATATTTGCAGCACATCTGCCTGCATTGTACACTCCAACTCATTATAACTAAGCCATTATACTAGCAAACACTCAGTGTACCTAGTGGCATCCTAAACGTGGCTACTGGACTTTTGTCTAGTCCCACTAGTGCAAAGACATTTGCAGCACGTCTGCCTGCATTGCACACTCCAACTCATTATAACTAAGCCATTATACTAGCAAACACTCAGTGTACCTAGTGGCATCCTAAACGTGGCTATTGGACTTTTGTCTAGTCCCACTAGTGCAAAGATATTTGCAGCACGTCTGCCTGCATTGCACACTCCAACTCAGTATAACTAAGCCATTATACTAGCAAATACTCAGTGTACCTAGTGGCATCCTAAACGTGGCTATTGGACTTTTGTATAGTCCGACTAGTGCAAAGATATTTGCAGCACGTCTTCCTGCATTGCACACTCAAACTTATTGTTACTAAGCCATTATACTAGCAAACACTGAGTGTACCTAGTGGCATCCTAAATGTGGCTATTGGACTTTTGTCTAGTCCCACTAGTGCAAAGATATTTGCAGCACGTCTGCCTGCATTGCACACTCCAACTCATAACTAAGCCATTATACTAGCAAACACTCAGTGTACCTAGTGGCATCCTAAACGTGGCTATTGGACTTTTGTCTAGTCCCACTAGTGCAAAGACATTTGCAGCACGTCTGCCTGCATTGCACACTCCAACTCATTATAACTAAGCCATTATACTAGCAAACACTCAGTGTACCTAGTGGCATCCTAAACGTGGCTATTGGACTTTTGTCTAGTCCCACTAGTGCAAAGATATTTGCAGCACGTCTGCCTGCATTGCACACTGCAACTCATTATAACTAAGCCATTATACTAGCAAACACTCAGTTTACCTAGTGGCATCCTAAACGTGGCTATTGGACTTTTGTATAGTCCCACTAGTGCAAAGTTATTTGCAGCACATCTGCCTGCATTGCACACTCCAACTCATTATAACTAAGCCATTATACTAGCAAACACTCAGTGTACCTAGTGGCATCCTAAACGTGGCTATTGGACTTTTGTCTAGTCCCACTAGTGCAAAGACATTTGCAGCACGTCTGCCTGCATTGCACACTCCAACTCATTATATCTAAGCCATTATACTAGCAAACACTCAGTGTACCTAGTGGCATCCTAAACGTGGCTATTGGACTTTTGTCTAGTCCCATTAGTGCAAAGATATT
Organism: Anomaloglossus baeobatrachus; assembly: GCF_048569485.1. NCBI lineage: Eukaryota > Metazoa > Chordata > Amphibia > Anura > Aromobatidae > Anomaloglossus > Anomaloglossus baeobatrachus. Next base: position 646,353,279 of record NC_134356.1, on the reverse strand, counting down.
TGCAGCACGTCTGCCTGCATTGCACACTCAAACTTATTGTTACTAAGCCATTATACTAGCAAACACTGAGTGTACCTAGTGGCATCCTAAATGTGGCTATTGGACTTTTGTATAGTCCCACTAGTGCAAAGTTATTTGCAGCACATCTGCCTGCATTGCACACTCCAACTCATTATAACTAAGCCATTATACTAGCAAACACTCAGTGTACCTAGTGGCATCCTAAACGTGGCTATTGGACTTTTGTCTAGTCCCACTAGTGCAAAGACATTTGCAGCACGTCTGCCTGCATTGCACACTCCAACTCATTATATCTAAGCAATTATACTAGCAAACACTCAGTGTACCTAGTGGCATCCTAAACGTGGCTATTTGACTTTTGTCTAGTCCCACTAGTGCAAAGATATTTGCAGCACGTCTGCCTGCATTGCACACTCCAACTCATAACTAAGCCATTATACTAGCAAACACTCAGTGTACCTAGTGGCATCCTAAACGTGGCTATTGGACTTTTGTCTAGTCCCACTAGTGCAAAGACAGTTGCAGCACGTCTGCCTGCATTGCACACTCCAACTCATTATAACTAAGCCATTATACTAGCAAACACTCAGTGTACCTAGTGGCATCCTAAACGTGGCTATTGGACTTTTGTCTAGTCCCACTAGTGCAAAGATATTTGCAGCACGTCTGCCTGCATTGCACACTGCAACTCATTATAACTAAGCCATTATACTAGCAAACACTCAGTTTACCTAGTGGCATCCTAAACGTGGCTATTGGACTTTTGTATAGTCCCACTAGTGCAAAGTTATTTGCAGCACATCTGCCTGCATTGCACACTCCAACTCATTATAACTAAGCCATTATACTAGCAAACACTCAGTGTACCTAGTGGCATCCTAAACGTGGCTATTGGACTTTTGTCTAGTCCCACTAGTGCAAAGACATTTGCAGCACGTCTGCCTGCATTGCACACTCCAACTCATTATATCTAAGCCATTATACTAGCAAACACTCAGTGTACCTAGTGGCATCCTAAACGTGGCTATTGGACTTTTGTCTAGTCACACTAGTGACATTGCACACTCCAACTCATTATAACTAAGCCATTATACTAGCAAACACTCAGTGTACCTAGTGGCATCCTAAACGTGGCTATTGGACTTTTGTCTAGTCCCACTAGTGCAAAGACATTTGCAGCACGTCTGCCTGCATTGCACACTCCAACTCATTATATCTAAGCCATTATACTAGCAAACACTCAGTGTACTTAGTGGCATCCTAAACGTGGCTATTGGACTTTTGTCTAGTCACACCAGTGCAAAGATATTTGCAGCATGTCTGCCTGCATTGCACACTCCAACTCATAACTAAGCCATTATACTAGCAAACACTCAGTGTACCTAGTGGCATCTTAAACGTGGCTATTGGACTTTTGTCTAGTCCCACTAGTGCAAAGATATTTGCAGCACGTCTGCCTGCATTGCACACTCCAAATCATTATAACTAAGCCATTATACTAGCAAACATTCAGTGTACCTAGTGGCTTCCTAAACGTGGCTATTGGACTTTTGTCTAGTCCCACTAGTGCAAAGATATTTGCAGCACGTCTGCCTGCATTGCACACTCAAACTTATTGTTACTAAGCCATTATACTAGCAAACACTGAGTGTACCTAGTGGCATCCTAAATGTGGCTATTGGACTTTTGTATAGTCCCACTAGTGCAAAGTTATTTGCAGCACATCTGCCTGCATTGCACACTCCAACTCATTATAACTAAGCCATTATACTAGCAAACACTCAGTGTACCTAGTGGCATCCTAAACGTGGCTATTGGGCTTTTTGTCTAGTCCCACTAGTGCAAAGACATTTGCAGCACGTCTGCCTGCATTGCACACTCCAACTCATTATATCTAAGCAATTATACTAGCAAACACTCAGTGTACCTAGTGGCATCCTAAACGTGGCTATTGGACTTTTGTCTAGTCACACTAGTGCAAAGATATTTGCAGCACGTCTGCCTGCATTGCACACTCCAACTCATAACTAAGCCATTATACTAGCTAACACTCAGTGTACCTAGTGGCATCCTAAACGTGGCTATTAGACATTTGTCTAGTCCCACTAGTTCAAAGACATTTGCAGCACGTCTGCCTGCATTGCACACTCCAACTCATTATAACTAAGCCATTATACTAGCAAACACTCAGTGTAGCTAGTGGCATCCTAAACGTGGCTATTGGACTTTTGTCTAGTCCCACTAGTGCAAAGATATTTGCAGCACGTCTGCCTGCATTGCACACTCCAACTCATTATAACTAAGCCATTATACTAGCAAATACTCAGTGTACCTAGTGGCATCCTAAACGTGGCTATTGGACTTTTGTATAGTCCCACTAGTGCAAAGATATTTGCAGCACATCTGCCTGCATTGTACACTCCAACTCATTTTAACTAAGCCATTATACTAGCAAACACTCAGTGTACCTAGTGGCATCCTAAACGTGGCTACTGGACTTTTGTCTAGTCCCACTAGTGCAAAGACATTTGCAGCACGTCTGCCTGCATTGCACACTCCAACTCATTATAACTAAGCCATTATACTAGCAAACACTCAGTGTACCTAGTGGCATCCTAAACGTGGCTATTGGACTTTTGTCTAGTCCCACTAGTGCAAAGATATTTGCAGCACGTCTGCCTGCATTGCACACTCCAACTCAGTATAACTAAGCCATTATACTAGTAAATACTCAGTGTACCTAGTGGCATCCTAAACGTGGCTATTGGACTTTTGTATAGTCCCACTAGTGCAAAGATATTTGCAGCACGTCTTCCTGCATTGCACACTCAAACTTATTGTTACTAAGCCATTATACTAGCAAACACTGAGTGTACCTAGTGGCATCCTAAATGTCGCTATTGGACTTTTGTCTAGTCCCACTAGTGCAAAGATATTTGCAGCACGTCTGCCTGCATTGCACACTCCAACTCATTATAACTAAGCCATTATACTAGCAAACACTCAGTTTACCTAGTGGCATCCTAAACGTGGCTAATGGACTTTTGTATAGTCCCACTAGTGCAAAGTTATTTGCAGCACATCTGCCTGCATTGCACACTCCAACTCATTATAACTAAGCCATTATACTAGCAAACACTCAGTGTACCTAGTGGCATCCTAAACGTGGCTATTGGACTTTTGTCTAGTCACACTAGTGCAAAGATATTTGCAGCATGTCTGCCTGCATTGCACACTCCAACTCATAACTAAGCCATTATACTAGCAAACACTCAGTGTACCTAGTGGCATTGTAAAGGTGGCTATTGGACTTTTGTCTAGTCCCACTAGTGCAAAGACATTTGCAGCACGTCTGCCTGCATTGCACACTCCAACTCATTATAACTAAGCCATTATACTAGCAAACACTCAGTGTACCTAGTGGCATCCTAAACGTGGCTATTGGACTTTTGTCTGGTCCCACTAGTGCAAAGATATTTGCAGCACGTCTGCCTGCATTGCACACTCCAACTCATTATAACTAAGCCATTATACTAGCAAAAACTGAGTGTACCTAGTGGCATCCTAAATGTGGCTATTGGACTTTTGTATAGTCCCACTAGTGCAAAGATATTTGCAGCACGTCTGCCTGCATTGCACACTCCAACTCATTATAACTAAGCCATTATACTAGCAAAGACTCAGTGTACCTAGTGGCATCCTAAACGTGGCTATTGGACTTTTGTCTAGTCCCACTAGTGCAAAGACATTTGCAGCACGTCTGCCTGCATTGCACACTCCAACTCATTATATCTAAGCCATTATACTAGCAAACACTCAGTGTACTTAGTGGCATCCTAAACGTGGCTATTGGACTTTTGTCTAGTCACACCAGTGCAAAGATATTTGCAGCATGTCTGCCTGCATTGCACACTCCAACTCATAACTAAGCCATTATACTAGCAAACACTCAGTGTACCTAGTGGCATCTTAAACGTGGCTATTGGACTTTTGTCTAGTCCCACTAGTGCAAAGATATTTGCAGCACGTCTGCCTGCATTGCACACTCCAAATCATTATAACTAAGCCATTATACTAGCAAACATTCAGTGTACCTAGTGGCTTCCTAAACGTGGCTATTGGACTTTTGTCTAGTCCCACTAGTGCAAAGATATTTGCAGCACGTCTGCCTGCATTGCACACTCAAACTTATTGTTACTAAGCCATTATACTAGCAAACACTGAGTGTACCTAGTGGCATCCTAAATGTGGCTATTGGACTTTTGTATAGTCCCACTAGTGCAAAGTTATTTGCAGCACATCTGCCTGCATTGCACACTCCAACTCATTATAACTAAGCCATTATACTAGCAAACACTCAGTGTACCTAGTGGCATCCTAAACGTGGCTATTGGGCTTTTTGTCTAGTCCCACTAGTGCAAAGACATTTGCAGCACGTCTGCCTGCATTGCACACTCCAACTCATTATATCTAAGCAATTATACTAGCAAACACTCAGTGTACTAAGTGGCATCCTAAACGTGGCTATTGGACTTTTGTCTAGTCACACTAGTGCAAAGATATTTGCAGCACGTCTGCCTGCATTGCACACTCCAACTCATAACTAAGCCATTATACTAGCTAACACTCAGTGTACCTAGTGGCATCCTAAACGTGGCTATTAGACATTTGTCTAGTCCCACTAGTTCAAAGACATTTGCAGCACGTCTGCCTGCATTGCACACTCCAACTCATTATAACTAAGCCATTATACTAGCAAACACTCAGTGTAGCTAGTGGCATCCTAAACGTGGCTATTGGACTTTTGTCTAGTCCCACTAGTGCAAAGATATTTGCAGCACGTCTGCCTGCATTGCACACTCCAACTCATTATAACTAAGCCATTATACTAGCAAATACTCAGTGTACCTAGTGGCATCCTAAACGTGGCTATTGGACTTTTGTATAGTCCCACTAGTGCAAAGATATTTGCAGCACATCTGCCTGCATTGTACACTCCAACTCATTTTAACTAAGCCATTATACTAGCAAACACTCAGTGTACCTAGTGGCATCCTAAACGTGGCTACTGGACTTTTGTCTAGTCCCACTAGTGCAAAGACATTTGCAGCACGTCTGCCTGCATTGCACACTCCAACTCATTATAACTAAGCCATTATACTAGCAAACACTCAGTGTACCTAGTGGCATCCTAAACGTGGCTATTGGACTTTTGTCTAGTCCCACTAGTGCAAAGATATTTGCAGCACGTCTGCCTGCATTGCACACTCCAACTCAGTATAACTAAGCCATTATACTAGTAAATACTCAGTGTACCTAGTGGCATCCTAAACGTGGCTATTGGACTTTTGTATAGTCCCACTAGTGCAAAGATATTTGCAGCACGTCTTCCTGCATTGCACACTCAAACTTATTGTTACTAAGCCATTATACTAGCAAACACTGAGTGTACCTAGTGGCATCCTAAATGTCGCTATTGGACTTTTGTCTAGTCCCACTAGTGCAAAGATATTTGCAGCACGTCTGCCTGCATTGCACACTCCAACTCATTATAACTAAGCCATTATACTAGCAAACACTCAGTTTACCTAGTGGCATCCTAAACGTGGCTAATGGACTTTTGTATAGTCCCACTAGTGCAAAGTTATTTGCAGCACATCTGCCTGCATTGCACACTCCAACTCATTATAACTAAGCCATTATACTAGCAAACACTCAGTGTACCTAGTGGCATCCTAAACGTGGCTATTGGACTTTTGTCTAGTCACACTAGTGCAAAGATATTTGCAGCATGTCTGCCTGCATTGCACACTCCAACTCATAACTAAGCCATTATACTAGCAAACACTCAGTGTACCTAGTGGCATTGTAAAGGTGGCTATTGGACTTTTGTCTAGTCCCACTAGTGCAAAGACATTTGCAGCACGTCTGCCTGCATTGCACACTCCAACTCATTATAACTAAGCCATTATACTAGCAAACACTCAGTGTACCTAGTGGCATCCTAAACGTGGCTATTGGACTTTTGTCTGGTCCCACTAGTGCAAAGATATTTGCAGCACGTCTGCCTGCATTGCACACTCCAACTCATTATAACTAAGCCATTATACTAGCAAAAACTGAGTGTACCTAGTGGCATCCTAAATGTGGCTATTGGACTTTTGTATAGTCCCACTAGTGCAAAGATATTTGCAGCACGTCTGCCTGCATTGCACACTCCAACTCATTATAACTAAGCCATTATACTAGCAAACACTCAGTGTACCTAGTGGCATCCTAAACGTGGCTATTGGACTTTTGTCTAGTCCCACTAGTGCAAAGATATTTGCAGCACGTCTGCCTGCATTGCACACTCAAACTTATTGTTACTAAGCCATTATACTAGCAAACACTGAGTGTACCTAGTGGCATCCTAAATGTGGCTATTGGACTTTTGTATAGTCCCACTAGTGCAAAGTTATTTGCAGCACATCTGCCTGCATTGCACACTCCAACTCATTATAACTAAGCCATTATACTAGCAAACACTCAGTGTACCTAGTGGCATCCTAAACGTGGCTATTGGACTTTTGTCTAGTCCCACTAGTGCAAAGACATTTGCAGCACGTCTGCCTGCATTGCTCACTCCAACTCATTATATCTAAGCAATTATACTAGCAAACACTGAGTGTACCTAGTGGCATCCTAAACGTGGCTATTGGACTTTTGTCTAGTCACACTAGTGCAAAGATATTTGCAGCACGTCTGCCTGCATTGCACACTCCAACTCATAACTAAGCCATTATACTAGCTAACACTCAGTGTACCTAGTGGCATCCTAAACGTGGCTATTGGACATTTGTCTAGTCCCACTAGTTCAAAGACATTTGCAGCACGTCTGCCTGCATTGCACACTCCAACTCATTATAACTAAGCCATTATACTAGCAAACACTCAGTGTACCTAGTGGCATCCTAAACGTGGCTATTGGACTTTTGTCTAGTCCCACTAGTGCAAAGATATTTGCAGCACGTCTGCCTGCATTGCACACTCCAACTCATTATAACTAAGCCATTATACTAGCAAATACTCAGTGTACCTAGTGGCATCCTAAACGTGGCTATTGGACTTTTGTATAGTCCCACTAGTGCAAAGATATTTGCAGCACGTCTTCCTGCATTGCACACTCAAACATATTGTTACTAAGCCATTATACTAGCAAACACTGAGTGTACCTAGTGGCATCCTAAATGTGGCTATTGGACTTTTGTATAGTCCCACTAGTGCAAAGATATTTGCAGCACATCTGCCTGCATTGTACACTCCAACTCATTATAACTAAGCCATTATACTAGCAAACACTCAGTGTACCTAGTGGCATCCTAAACGTGGCTACTGGACTTTTGTCTAGTCCCACTAGTGCAAAGACATTTGCAGCACGTCTGCCTGCATTGCACACTCCAACTCATTATAACTAAGCCATTATACTAGCAAACACTCAGTGTACCTAGTGGCATCCTAAACGTGGCTATTGGACTTTTGTCTAGTCCCACTAGTGCAAAGATACTTGCAGCACGTCTGCCTGCATTGCACACTCCAACTCAGTATAACTAAGCCATTATACTAGCAAATACTCAGTGTACCTAGTGGCATCCTAAACGTGGCTATTGGACTTTTGTATAGTCCCACTAGTGCAAAGATATTTGCAGCACGTCTTCCTGCATTGCACACTCAAACTTATTGTTACTAAGCCATTATACTAGCAAACACTGAGTGTACCTAGTGGCATCCTAAATGTGGCTATTAAACTTTTGTCTAGTCCCACTAGTGCAAAGATATTTGCAGCACGTCTGCCTGCATTGCACACTCCAACTCATTATAACTAAGCCATTATACTAGCAAACACTCAGTGTACCTAGTGGCATCCTAAACGTGGCTATTGGACTTTCGTCTAGTCACACTAGTGCAAAGATATTTGCAGCATGTCTGCCTGCATTGCACACTCCAACTCATTATAACTAAGCCATTATACTAGCAAACACTCAGTGTACCTAGTGGCATCCTAAACGTGGCTATTGGACTTTCGTCTAGTCACACTAGTGCAAAGATATTTGCAGCATGTCTGCCTGCATTGCACACTCCAACTCATAACTAAGCCATTATACTAGCAAACACTCAGTGTACCTAGTGGCATCCTAAACGTGGCTATTGGACTTTTGTCTAGTCCCACTAGTGCAAAGACATTTGCAGCACGTCTGCCTGCATTGCACACTCCAACTCATTATAACTAAGCCATTATACTAGCAAACACTCAGTGTACCTAGTGGCATCCTAAACGTGGCTATTGGACTTTTGTCTGGTCCCACTAGTGCAAAGATATTTGCAGCACGTCTGCCTGCATTGCACACTCCAACTCATTATAACTAAGCCATTATACTAGCAAAAACTGAGTGTACCTAGTGGCATCCTAAATGTGGCTATTGGACTTTTGTATAGTCCCACTAGTGCAAAGATATTTGCAGCACATCTGCCTGCATTGCACACTCCAACTCATTATAACTAAGCCATTATACTAGCAAACACTCAGTGTACCTAGTGGCATCCTAAACGTAGCTATTGGACTTTTGTCTAGTCCCACTAGTGCAAAGATATTTGCAGCACGTCTGCCTGCATTGCACACTCAAACTTATTGTTACTAAGCCATTATACTAGCAAACACTGAGTGTACCTAGTGGCATCCTAAATGTGGCTATTGGACTTTTGTATAGTCCCACTAGTGCAAAGTTATTTGCAGCACATCTGCCTGCATTGCACACTCCAACTCATTATAACTAAGCCATTATACTAGCAAACACTCAGTGTACCTAGTGGCATCCTAAACGTGGCTATTGGACTTTTGTCTAGTCCCACTAGTGCAAAGACATTTGCAGCACGTCTGCCTGCATTGCTCACTCCAACTCATTATATCTAAGCAATTATACTAGCAAACACTGAGTGTACCTAGTGGCATCCTAAACGTGGCTATTGGACTTTTGTCTAGTCACACTAGTGCAAAGATATTTGCAGCACGTCTGCCTGCATTGCACACTCCAACTCATAACTAAGCCATTATACTAGCAAACACTCAGTGTACCTAGTGGCATCCTAAACGTGGCTATTGGACATTTGTCTAGTCCCACTAGTTCAAAGACATTTGCAGCACGTCTGCCTGCATTGCACACTCCAACTCATTATAACTAAGCCATTATACTAGCAAACACTCAGTGTACCTAGTGGCATCCTAAACGTGGCTATTGGACTTTTGTCTAGTCCTACTAGTGCAAAGATATTTGCAGCACGTCTGCCTGCATTGCACACTCCAACTCATTATAACTAAGCCATTATACTAGCAAATACTCAGTGTACCTAGTGGCATCCTAAACGTGGCTATTGGACTTTTGTATAGTCCCACTAGTGCAAAGATATTTGCAGCACATCTTCCTGCATTGCACACTCAAACATATTGTTACTAAGCCATTATACTAGCAAACACTGAGTGTACCTAGTGGCATCCTAAATGTGGCTATTGGACTTTTGTATAGTCCCACTAGTGCAAAGATATTTGCAGCACATCTGCCTGCATTGCACACTCCAACTCATTATAACTAGGCCATTATACTAGCAAACATTCAGTGTACCTAGTGGCATCCTAAACGTGGCTACTGGACTTTTGTCTAGTCCCACTAGTGCAAAGACATTTGCAGCACGTCTGCCTGCATTGCACACTCCAACTCATTATAACTAAGCCATTATACTAGCAAACACTCAGTGTACCTAGTGGCATCCTAAACGTGGCTATTGGACTTTTGTCTAGTCCCACTAGTGCAAAGATATTTGCAGCACGTCTGCCTGCATTGCACACTCCAACTCATTATAACTAAGCCATTATACTAGCAAATACTCAGTGTACCTAGTGGCATCCTAAACGTGGCTATTGGACGTTTGTATAGTCCCACTAGTGCAAAGATATTTGCAGCAAGTCTTCCTGCATTGCACACTCCAACTCATTATAACTAAGCCATTATACTAGCAAACACTCAGTGTACCTAGTGGCATCCTAAACGTGGCTACTGGACTTTTGTCTAGTCCCACTAGTGCAAAGACATTTGCAGCACGTCTGCCTGCATTGCACACTCCAACTCATAACTAAGCCATTATACTAGCAAACACTCAGTGTACCTAGTGGCATCCTAAACGTGGCTATTGGACTTTTGTCTAGTCCCACTAGTTCAAAGACATTTACAGCACGTCTGCCTGCATTGCACACTCCAACTCATTATAACTAAGCCATTATACTAGCAAACACTCTGTGTACCTATTGGCATCCTAACGTGGCTATTGGACTTTTGTCTAGTCACACTAGTGCAAAGATATTTGCAGCACGTCTGCCTGCATTGCACACTCCAACTCATTATAACTAAGCCATTATACTAGCAAACACTCAGTGTACCTAGTGGCATCCTAAACGTGGCTATTGGACTTTCGTCTAGTCACACTAGTGCAAAGATATTTGCAGCATGTCTGCCTGCATTGCACACTCCAACTCATTATAACTAAGCCATTATACTAGCAAACACTCAGTGTACCTAGTGGCATCCTAAACGTGGCTATTGGACTTTCGTCTAGTCACACTAGTGCAAAGATATTTGCAGCATGTCTGCCTGCATTGCACACTCCAACTCATAACTAAGCCATTATACTAGCAAACACTCAGTGTACCTAGTGGCATCCTAAACGTGGCTATTGGACTTTTGTCTAGTCCCACTAGTGCAAAGACATTTGCAGCACGTCTGCCTGCATTGCACACTCCAACTCATTATAACTAAGCCATTATACTAGCAAACACTCAGTGTACCTAGTGGCATCCTAAACGTGGCTATTGGACTTTTGTCTGGTCCCACTAGTGCAAAGATATTTGCAGCACGTCTGCCTGCATTGCACACTCCAACTCATTATAACTAAGCCATTATACTAGCAAAAACTGAGTGTACCTAGTGGCATCCTAAATGTGGCTATTGGACTTTTGTATAGTCCCACTAGTGCAAAGATATTTGCAGCACATCTGCCTGCATTGCACACTCCAACTCATTATAACTAAGCCATTATACTAGCAAACACTCAGTGTACCTAGTGGCATCCTAAACGTAGCTATTGGACTTTTGTCTAGTCCCACTAGTGCAAAGATATTTGCAGCACGTCTGCCTGCATTGCACACTCAAACTTATTGTTACTAAGCCATTATACTAGCAAACACTGAGTGTACCTAGTGGCATCCTAAATGTGGCTATTGGACTTTTGTATAGTCCCACTAGTGCAAAGTTATTTGCAGCACATCTGCCTGCATTGCACACTCCAACTCATTATAACTAAGCCATTATACTAGCAAACACTCAGTGTACCTAGTGGCATCCTAAACGTGGCTATTGGACTTTTGTCTAGTCCCACTAGTGCAAAGACATTTGCAGCACGTCTGCCTGCATTGCTCACTCCAACTCATTATATCTAAGCAATTATACTAGCAAACACTGAGTGTACCTAGTGGCATCCTAAACGTGGCTATTGGACTTTTGTCTAGTCACACTAGTGCAAAGATATTTGCAGCACGTCTGCCTGCATTGCACACTCCAACTCATAACTAAGCCATTATACTAGCTAACACTCAGTGTACCTAGTGGCATCCTAAACGTGGCTATTGGACATTTGTCTAGTCCCACTAGTTCAAAGACATTTGCAGCACGTCTGCCTGCATTGCACACTCCAACTCATTATAACTAAGCCATTATACTAGCAAACACTCAGTGTACCTAGTGGCATCCTAAACGTGGCTATTGGACTTTTGTCTAGTCCTACTAGTGCAAAGATATTTGCAGCACGTCTGCCTGCATTGCACACTCCAACTCATTATAACTAAGCCATTATACTAGCAAATACTCAGTGTACCTAGTGGCATCCTAAACGTGGCTATTGGACTTTTGTATAGTCCCACTAGTGCAAAGATATTTGCAGCACATCTTCCTGCATTGCACACTCAAACATATTGTTACTAAGCCATTATACTAGCAAACACTGAGTGTACCTAGTGGCATCCTAAATGTGGCTATTGGACTTTTGTATAGTCCCACTAGTGCAAAGATATTTGCAGCACATCTGCCTGCATTGCACACTCCAACTCATTATAACTAGGCCATTATACTAGCAAACATTCAGTGTACCTAGTGGCATCCTAAACGTGGCTACTGGACTTTTGTCTAGTCCCACTAGTGCAAAGACATTTGCAGCACGTCTGCCTGCATTGCACACTCCAACTCATTATAACTAAGCCATTATACTAGCAAACACTCAGTGTACCTAGTGGCATCCTAAACGTGGCTATTGGACTTTTGTCTAGTCCCACTAGTGCAAAGATATTTGCAGCACGTCTGCCTGCATTGCACACTCCAACTCATTATAACTAAGCCATTATACTAGCAAATACTCAGTGTACCTAGTGGCATCCTAAACGTGGCTATTGGACGTTTGTATAGTCCCACTAGTGCAAAGATATTTGCAGCAAGTCTTCCTGCATTGCACACTCCAACTCATTATAACTAAGCCATTATACTAGCAAACACTCAGTGTACCTAGTGGCATCCTAAACGTGGCTACTGGACTTTTGTCTAGTCCCACTAGTGCAAAGACATTTGCAGCACGTCTGCCTGCATTGCACACTCCAACTCATAACTAAGCCATTATACTAGCAAACACTCAGTGTACCTAGTGGCATCCTAAACGTGGCTATTGGACTTTTGTCTAGTCCCACTAGTTCAAAGACATTTACAGCACGTCTGCCTGCATTGCACACTCCAACTCATTATAACTAAGCCATTATACTAGCAAACACTCAGTGTACCTATTGGCATCCTAACGTGGCTATTGGACTTTTGTCTAGTCACACTAGTGCAAAGATATTTGCAGCACGTCTGCCTGCATTGCACACTCCAACTCATTATAACTAAGCCATTATACTAGCAAACACTCAGTGTACCTAGTGGCATCCTAAACGTGGCTATTGGACTTTTGTCTAGTCCCACTAGTGCAAAGACATTTGCAGCACGTCTGCCTGCATTGCACACTCCAACTCATTATATCTAAGCCATTATACTAGCAAACACTCAGTGTACCTAGTGGCATCCTAAACGTGGCTATTGGACTTTTGTCTAGTCCCACTAGTGCAAAGACATTTGCAGCACGTCTGCCTGCATTGCTCACTCCAACTCATTATATCTAAGCAATTATACTAGCAAACACTGAGTGTACCTAGTGGCATCCTAAACGTGGCTATTGGACTTTTGTCTAGTCACACTAGTGCAAAGATATTTGCAGCACGTCTGCCTGCATTGCACACTCCAACTCATAACTAAGCCATTATACTAGCTAACACTCAGTGTACCTAGTGGCATCCTAAACGTGGCTATTGGACATTTGTCTAGTCCCACTAGTTCAAAGACATTTGCAGCACGTCTGCCTGCATTGCACACTCCAACTCATTATAACTAAGCCATTATACTAGCAAACACTCAGTGTACCTAGTGGCATCCTAAACGTGGCTATTGGACTTTTGTCTAGTCCTACTAGTGCAAAGATATTTGCAGCACGTCTGCCTGCATTGCACACTCCAACTCATTATAACTAAGCCATTATACTAGCAAATACTCAGTGTACCTAGTGGCATCCTAAACGTGGCTATTGGACTTTTGTATAGTCCCACTAGTGCAAAGATATTTGCAGCACGTCTTCCTGCATTGCACACTCAAACATATTGTTACTAAGCCATTATACTAGCAAACACTGAGTGTACCTAGTGGCATCCTAAATGTGGCTATTGGACTTTTGTATAGTCCCACTAGTGCAAAGATATTTGCAGCACATCTGCCTGCATTGCACACTCCAACTCATTATAACTAGGCCATTATACTAGCAAACACTCAGTGTACCTAGTGGCATCCTAAACGTGGCTACTGGACTTTTGTCTAGTCCCACTAGTGCAAAGACATTTGCAGCACGTCTGCCTGCATTGCACACTCCAACTCATTATAACTAAGCCATTATACTAGCAAACACTCAGTGTACCTAGTGGCATCCTAAACGTGGCTATTGGACTTTTGTCTAGTCCCACTAGTGCAAAGATATTTGCAGCACGTCTGCCTGCATTGCACACTCCAACTCATTATAACTAAGCCATTATACTAGCAAATACTCAGTGTACCTAGTAGCATCCTAAACGTGGCTATTGGACGTTTGTATAGTCCCACTAGTGCAAAGATATTTGCAGCAAGTCTTCCTGCATTGCACACTCCAACTCATTATAACTAAGCCATTATACTAGCAAACACTCAGTGTACCTAGTGGCATCCTAAACGTGGCTACTGGACTTTTGTCTAGTCCCACTAGTGCAAAGACATTTGCAGCACGTCTGCCTGCATTGCACACTCCAACTCATAACTAAGCCATTATACTAGCAAACACTCAGTGTACCTAGTGGCATCCTAAACGTGGCTATTGGACTTTTGTCTAGTCCCACTAGTTCAAAGACATTTACAGCACGTCTGCCTGCATTGCACACTCCAACTCATTATAACTAAGCCATTATACTAGCAAACACTCAGTGTACCTATTGGCATCCTAACGTGGCTATTGGACTTTTGTCTAGTCACACTAGTGCAAAGATATTTGCAGCACGTCTGCCTGCATTGCACACTCCAACTCATTATAACTAAGCCATTATACTAGCAAACACTCAGTGTACCTAGTGGCATCCTAAACGTGGCTATTGGACTTTTGTCTAGTCCCACTAGTGCAAAGACATTTGCAGCACGTCTGCCTGCATTGCACACTCCAACTCTTTATATCTAAGCCATTATACTAGCAAACACTCAGTGTACCTAGTGGCATCCTAAACGTGGCTATTGGACTTTTGTCTAGTCACACTAGTGACATTGCACACTCCAACTCATTATAACTAAGCCATTATACTAGCAAACACTCAGTGTACCTAGTGGCATCCTAAACGTGGCTATTGGACTTTTGTCTAGTCCCACTAGTGCAAAGACATTTGCAGCACGTCTGCCTGCATTGCACACTCCAACTCATTATATCTAAGCCATTATACTAGCAAACACTCAGTGTACTTAGTGGCATCCTAAACGTGGCTATTGGACTTTTGTCTAGTCCCACTAGTGCAAAGATATTTGCAGCACGTCTGCCTGCATTGCACTCTCCAACTCATTATAACTAAGCCATTATACTAGCAAACACGCAGTGTACCTAGTGGCATCCTAAACGTGGCTATTGGACTTTTGTCTAGTCCCACTAGTGCAAAGATATTTGCAGCACGTCTGCCTGCATTGCACACTCAAACTTATTGTTACTAAGCCATTATACTAGCAAACACTGAGTGTACCTAGTGGCATCCTAAATGTGGCTATTGGACTTTTGTATAGTCCCACTAGTGCAAAGTTATTTGCAGCACATCTGCCTGCATTGCACACTCCAACTCATTATAACTAAGCCATTATACTAGCAAACACTCAGTGTACCTAGTGGCATCCTAAACGTGGCTATTGGACTTTTGTCTAGTCCCACTAGTGCAAAGACATTTGCAGCACGTCTGCCTGCATTGCACACTCCAACTCATTATATCTAAGCAATTATACTAGCAAACACTCAGTGTACCTAGTGGCATCCTAAACGTGGCTATTGGACTTTTGTCTAGTCACACTAGTGCAAAGATATTTGCAGCACGTCTGCCTGCATTGCACACTCCAACTCATAACTAAGCCATTATACTAGCTAACACTCAGTGTACCTAGTGGCATCCTAAACGTGGCTATTGGACATTTGTCTAGTCCCACTAGTTCAAAGACATTTGCAGCACGTCTGCCTGCATTGCACACTCCAACTCATTATAACTAAGCCATTATACTAGCAAACACTCAGTGTACCTAGTGGCATCCTAAACGTGGCTATTGGACTTTTGTCTAGTCCCACTAGTGCAAAGATATTTGCAGCACGTCTGCCTGCATTGCACACTCCAACTCATTATAACTAAGCCATTATACTAGCAAATACTCAGTGTACCTAGTGGCATCCTAAACGTGGCTATTGGACTTTTGTATAGTCCCACTAGTGCAAAGATATTTGCAGCACATCTGCCTGCATTGTACACTCCAACTCATTATAACTAAGCCATTATACTAGCAAACACTCAGTGTACCTAGTGGCATCCTAAACGTGGCTACTGGACTTTTGTCTAGTCCCACTAGTGCAAAGACATTTGCAGCACGTCTGCCTGCATTGCACACTCCAACTCATTATAACTAAGCCATTATACTAGCAAACACTCAGTGTACCTAGTGGCATCCTAAACGTGGCTATTGGACTTTTGTCTAGTCCCACTAGTGCAAAGATATTTGCAGCACGTCTGCCTGCATTGCACACTCCAACTCAGTATAACTAAGCCATTATACTAGCAAATACTCAGTGTACCGAGTGGCATCCTAAACGTGGCTATTGGACTTTTGTATAGTCCCACTAGTGCAAAGATATTTGCAGCACGTCTTCCTGCATTGCACACTCAAACTTATTGTTACTAAGCCATTATACTAGCAAACACTGAGTGTACCTAGTGGCATCCTAAATGTCGCTATTGGACTTTTGTCTAGTCCCACTAGTGCAAAGATATTTGCAGCACGTCTGCCTGCATTGCACACTCCAACTCATTATAACTAAGCCATTATACTAGCAAACACTCAGTTTACCTAGTGGCATCCTAAACGTGGCTAATGGACTTTTGTATAGTCCCACTAGTGCAAAGTTATTTGCAGCACATCTGCCTGCATTGCACACTCCAACTCATTATAACTAAGCCATTATACTAGCAAACACTCAGTGTACCTAGTGGCATCCTAAACGTGGCTATTGGACTTTTGTCTAGTCACACTAGTGCAAAGATATTTGCAGCATGTCTGCCTGCATTGCACACTCCAACTCATAACTAAGCCATTATACTAGCAAACACTCAGTGTACCTAGTGGCATCCTAAACGTGGCTATTGGACTTTTGTCTAGTCCCACTAGTGCAAAGACATTTGCAGCACGTCTGCCTGCATTGCACACTCCAACTCATTATAACTAAGCCATTATACTAGCAAACACTCAGTGTACCTAGTGGCATCCTAAACGTGGCTATTGGACTTTTGTCTGGTCCCACTAGTGCAAAGATATTTGCAGCACGTCTGCCTGCATTGCACACTCCAACTCATTATAACTAAGCCATTATACTAGCAAAAACTGAGTGTACCTAGTGGCATCCTAAATGTGGCTATTGGACTTTTGTATAGTCCCACTAGTGCAAAGATATTTGCAGCACATCTGCCTGCATTGCACACTCCAACTCATTATAACTAAGCCATTATACTAGCAAACACTCAGTGTACCTAGTGGCATCCTAAATGTAGCTATTGGACTTTTGTCTAGTCCCACTAGTGCAAAGATATTTGCAGCACGTCTGCCTGCATTGCACACTCCAACTCATTATAACTAAGCCATTATACTAGCAAACACTCAGTGTACCTAGTGGCATCCTAAACGTGGCTATTGGACTTTTGTCTAGTCCCACTAGTGCAAAGATATTTGCAGCACGTCTGCCTGCATTGCACACTCAAACTTATTGTTACTAAGCCATTATACTAGCAAACACTGAGTGTACCTAGTGGCATCCTAAATGTGGCTATTGGACTTTTGTATAGTCCCACTAGTGCAAAGTTATTTGCAGCACATCTGCCTGCATTGCACACTCCAACTCATTATAACTAAGCCATTATACTAGCAAACACTCAGTGTACCTAGTGGCATCCTAAACGTGGCTATTGGACTTTTGTCTAGTCCCACTAGTGCAAAGACATTTGCAGCACGTCTGCCTGCATTGCTCACTCCAACTCATTATATCTAAGCAATTATACTAGCAAACACTGAGTGTACCTAGTGGCATCCTAAACGTGGCTATTGGACTTTTGTCTGGTCCCACTAGTGCAAAGATATTTGCAGCACGTCTGCCTGCATTGCACACTCAAACTTATTGTTACTAAGCCATTATACTAGCAAACACTGAGTGTACCTAGTGGCATCCTAAATGTGGCTATTGGACTTTTGTATAGTCCCACTAGTGCAAAGATATTTGCAGCACATCTGCCTGCATTGCACACTCCAACTCATTATAACTAAGCCATTATACTAGCAAACACTCAGTGTACCTAGTGGCATCCTAAATGTAGCTATTGGACTTTTGTCTAGTCCCACTAGTGCAAAGATATTTGCAGCACGTCTGCCTGCATTGCACACTCCAACTCATTATAACTAAGCCATTATACTAGCAAACACTCAGTGTACCTAGTGGCATCCTAAACGTGGCTATTGGACTTTTGTCTAGTCCCACTAGTGCAAAGATATTTGCAGCACGTCTGCCTGCATTGCATACTCAAACTTATTGTTACTAAGCCATTATACTAGCAAACACTGAGTGTACCTAGTGGCATCCTAAATGTGGCTATTGGACTTTTGTATAGTCCCACTAGTGCAAAGTTATTTGCAGCACATCTGCCTGCATTGCACACTCCAACTCATTATAACTAAGCCATTATACTAGCAAACACTCAGTGTACCTAGTGGCATCCTAAACGTGGCTATTGGACTTTTGTCTAGTCCCACTAGTGCAAAGACATTTGCAGCACGTCTGCCTGCATTGCTCACTCCAACTCATTATATCTAAGCAATTATACTAGCAAACACTCAGTGTACCTAGTGGCATCCTAAACGTGGCTATTGGACTTTTGTATAGTCCCACTAGTGCAAAGACATTTGCAGCACGTCTGCCTGCATTGCACACTCCAACTCATTATAACTAAGCCATTATACTAGCAAATACTCAGTTTACCTAGTGGCATCCTAAACGTGGCTATTGGACTTTTGTATAGTCCCACTAGTGCAAAGATATTTGCAGCACGTCTTCCTGCATTGCACACTCAAACATATTGTTACTAAGCCATTATACTAGCAAACACTCAGTGTACCTAGTGGCATCCTAAACGTGGCTACTGGACTTTTGTCTAGTCCCACTAGTGCAAAGACATTTGCAGCACGTCTGCCTGCATTGCACACTCCAACTCATTATAACTAAGCCATTATACTAGCAAACACTCAGTGTACCTAGTGGCATCCTAAACGTGGCTATTGGACTTTTGTCTAGTCCCACTAGTGCAAAGATATTTGCAGCACGTCTGCCTGCATTGCACACTCCAACTCATTATAACTAAGCCATTATACTAGCAAATACTCAGTGTACCTAGTGGCATCCTAAACGTGGCTATTGGACTTTTGTATAGTCCCACTAGTGCAAAGATATTTGCAGCACGTCTTCCTGCATTGCACACTCAAACATATTGTTACTAAGCCATTATACTAGCAAACACTGAGTGTACCTAGTGGCATCCTAAATGTGGCTATTGGACTTTTGTATAGTCCCACTAGTGCAAAGATATTTGCAGCACATCTGCCTGCATTGCACACTCCAACTCATTATAACTAAGCCATTATACTAGCAAACACTCAGTGTACCTAGTGGCATCCTAAACGTGGCTACTGGACTTTTGTCTAGTCCCACTAGTGCAAAGACATTTGCAGCACGTCTGCCTGCATTGCACACTCCAACTCATTATAACTAAGCCATTATACTAGCAAACACTCAGTGTACCTAGTGGCATCCTAAACGTGGCTATTGGACTTTTGTCTAGTCCCACTAGTGCAAAGATATTTGCAGCACGTCTGCCTGCATTGCACACTCCAACTCATTATAACTAAGCCATTATACTAGCAAATACTCAGTGTACCTAGTGGCATCCTAAACGTGGCTATTGGACGTTTGTATAGTCCCACTAGTGCAAAGATATTTGCAGCAAGTCTTCCTGCATTGCACACTCAAACTTATTGTTACTAAGCCATTATACTAGCAAACACTGAGTGTACCTAGTGGCATCCTAAATGTGGCTATTGGACTTTTGTATAGTCCCACTAGTGCAAAGATATTTCCAGCACATCTGCCTGCATTGCACACTCCAACTCATTATAACTAAGCCATTATACTAGCAAACACTCAGTGTACCTAGTGGCATCCTAAACGTGGCTACTGGACTTTTGTCTAGTCCCACTAGTGCAAAGACATTTGCAGCACGTCTGCCTGCATTGCACAGTCCAACTCATAACTAAGCCATTATACTAGCAAACACTCAGTGTACCTAGTGGCATCCTAAACGTGGCTATTGGACTTTTGTCTAGTCCCACTAGTTCAAAGACATTTACAGCACGTCTGCCTGCATTGCACACTCCAACTCATTATAACTAAGCCATTATACTAGCAAACACTCAGTGTACCTATTGGCATCCTAACGTGGCTATTGGACTTTTGTCTAGTCACACTAGTGCAAAGATATTTGCAGCACGTCTGCCTGCATTGCACACTCCAACTCATTATAACTAAGCCATTATACTAGCAAACACTCAGTGTACCTAGTGGCATCCTAAACGTGGCTATTGGACTTTTGTCTAGTCCCACTAGTGCAAAGACATATGCAGCACGTCTGCTTGCATTGCACACTCCAACTCATTATAACTAATCCATTATACTAGCAAACACTCAGTGTACCTAGTGGCATCCTAAACGTGGCTATTGGACTTTTGTCTAGTCCCACTAGTGCAAAGACATTTGCAGCACGTCTGCCTGCATTGCACACTCTAACTCATTATAACTAAGCCATTATACTAGCAAACACTCAGTGTACCTAGTTTCATCCTAAACGTGGCTATTGGACTTTTGTCTAGTCCCACTAGTGCAAAGATATTTGCAGCACGTCTGCCTGCTTTGCACACTCCAACTCATTATAACAAATACATTATACTAGCAAACACTCAGTGTACCTAGTGGCATCCTAAACGTGGCTATTGGACTTTTGTCTAGTCCCACTAGTGCAAAAATATTTCCAGCACGTCTGCCTGCATTGCACACTCCAACTCATAACTAAGCCATTATACTAGCAAACACTCAGTGTACCTAGTGGCATCTTAAACGTGGCTATTGGAATTTTGTCTAGTCCCACTAGTGCAAAGACATTTGCAGCACGTCTGCCTGCATTGCACACTCCAACTCATTATAACTAAGCCATTATACTAGCAAACACCCAGTGTACCTAGTGGCATCCTAAACGTGGCTATTGGACTTTTGTCAAGTCCCACTAGTGCAAAGATATTTGCAGCACGTCTGCCTGCATTGCACACTCCAACTCATTATAACTAAGCCATTATACTAGCAAACACTCAGTTTACCTAGTGGCACCCTAAACGTGGCTATTGGACTTTTGTCTAGTCGCACTAGTGCAAAGATATTTGCAGCATGTCTGCCTGCATTGCACACTCAAACTCATTATAACTAAGCCATTATACTAGCAAACACTCAGTGTACCTAGTGGCATCCTAAACGTGGCTATTGGACTTTTGTCTAGTCACACTAGTGCAAAGATATTTGCAGCACGTCTGCCTGCATTGCACACTGCAACTCATTATAACTAAGCCATTATACTAGCAAACACTCAGTGTACCTAGTGGCATCCTAAACGTGGCTATTGGACTTTTGTCTAGTCCCACTAGTGCAAAGATATTTGCAGCATGTCTGCCTGCATTGCACACTCAAACTCATTATAACTAAGCCATTATACTAGCAAACACTCAGTGTACCTAGTGGCATCCTAAACGTGGCTATTGGACTTTTGTCTAGTCCCACTAGTGCAAAGATATTTGCAGCACGTCTGCCTGCATTGCACACTCCAACTCATAACTAAGCCATTATACTAGCAAACACTCAGTGTACCTAGTGGCATCCTAAACGTGGCTATTGGACTTTTGTCTAGTCCCACTAGTGCAAAGACATTTGCAGCACGTCTGCCTGCATTGCACACTCCAACTCATTATAACTAAGCCATTATACTAGCAAACACTCAGTGTACCTAGTGGCATCCTAAACGTGGCTATTGGACTTTTGTCTAGTCCCACTAGTGCAAAGATATTTGCAGCATGTCTGCCTGCATTGCACACTCCAACTCATTATAACTAAGCCATTATACTAGCAAACACTCAGTGTACCTAGTGGCATCCTAAACGTGGCTATTGGACTTTTGTCTAGTCCCACTAGTGCAAAGATATTTGCAGCATGTCTGCCTGCATTGCACACTCAAACTCATTATAACTAAGCCATTATACTAGCAAACACTCAGTGTACCTAGTGGCATCCTAAACGTGGCTATTGGACTATTGTCTAGTCACACTAGTGCAAAGATATTTGCAGCACGTCTGCCTGCATTGCACACTCCAACTCATAACTAAGCCATTATACTAGCAAACACTCAGTGTACCTAGTGGCATCCTAAACGTGGCTATTGGACTTTTGTCTAGTCTCACTAGTGCAAAGACATTTGCAGCACGTCTGCCTGAATTGCACACTCCAACTCATTATAACTAAGCCATTATACTAGCAAACACTCAGTGTACCTAGTGGCATCCTAAACGTGGCTATTGGACTTTTGTCTGGTCCCACTAGTGCAAAGATATTTGCAGCACGTCTGCCTGCATTGCACACTCCAACTCATTTTAAGTAAGCCATTATACTAGCAAACACTCAGTGTACCTAGTGGCATCCTAAACGTGGCTATTGGACTATTGTCTAGTCACACTAGTGCAAAGATATTTGCAGCACGTCTGCCTGCATTGCACACTCCAACTCATAACTAAGCCATTATACTAGCAAACACTCAGTGTACCTAGTGGCATCCTAAACGTGGCTATTGGACTTTTGTCTAGTCCCACTAGTGCAAAGACATTTGCAGCACATCTGCCTGCATTGCACACTCCAACTCATTATAACTAAGCCATTATACTAGCAAACACTGAGTGTACCTAGTGGCATCCTAAACGTGGCTATTGGACTTTTGTCTAGTCCCACTAGTGCAAAGATATTTGCAGCACGTCTTCCCTCATTGCACACTCCAACTCATTATAACTAAACCATTATACTAGCAAACACTCAGTTTACCTAGTGGCATCCTAAACGTGGCTATTGGACTTTTGTATAGTCCCACTAGTGCAAATATATTTGCAGCACGACTTCCTGCATTGCACACTCAAACTTATTGTTACTAAGCCATTATACTAGCAAACACTGAGTGTACCTAGTGGCATCCTAAATGTGGCTATTGGACTTTTGTATAGTCCCACTAGTGCAAAGATATTTGCAGCACATCTGCCTGCATTGCACACTCCAACTCATTATAACTAATCCATTATACTAGCAAACACTCAGTGTACCTAGTGGCATCCTAAACGTGGCTATTGGACTTTTGTCTAGTCCCACTAGTGCAAAGACATTTGCAGCACGTCTGCCTGCATTGCACACTCCAACTCATTATAACTAAGCCATTATACTAGCAAACACTCAGTGTACCTAGTTTCATCCTAAACGTGGTTATTGGACTTTTGTCTAGTCCCACTAGTGCAAAGATATTTGCAGTACGTCTGCCTGCATTGCACACTCCAACTCATTATAACAAATACATTATACTAGCAAACACTCAGTGTACCTAGTGGCATCCTAAACGTGGCTATTGGACTTTTGTCTAGTCCCACTAGTGCAAAGATATTTGCAGCACGTCTGCCTGCATTGCACACTCCAACTCATAACTAAGCCATTATACTAGCAAACACTCAGTGTACCTAGTGGCATCCTAAACGTGGCCATTGGATTTTTGTCTAGTCCCACTAGTGCAAAGACAATTGCAGCACGTCTGCCTGCATTGCACACTCCAACTCATTATAACTAAGCCATTATACTAGCAAACACTCAGTGTACCTAGTGGCATCCTAAACGTGGCTATTGGACTTTTGTCTAGTCCCACTAGTGCAAAGATATTTGCAGCACGTCTGCCTGCATTGCACACTCCAACTCATTATAACTAAGCCATTATACTAGCAAACACTCAGTGTACCTAGTGGCATCCTAAACGTGGCTATTGGACTTTTGTCTAGTCCCACTAGTGCAAAGATATTTGCAGCATGTCTGCCTGCATTGCACACTCAAACTCATTATAACTAAGCCATTATACTAGCAAACACTCAGTGTACCTAGTGGCATCCTAAACGTGGCTATTGGACTTTTGTCTAGTCCCACTAGTGCAAAGATATTTGCAGCACGTCTGCCTGCATTGCACACTCCAACTCATTATAACTAAGCCATTATACTAGCAAACACTCAGTGTACCTAGTGGCATCCTAAACGTGGCTATTGGACTTTTGTCTAGTCCCACTAGTGCAAAGATATTTGCAGCATGTCTGCCTGCATTGCACACTCAAACTCATTATAACTAAGCCATTATACTAGCAAACACTCAGTGTACCTAGTGGCATCCTAAACGTGGCTATTGGACTTTTGTCCAGTCACACTAGTGCAAAGATATTTGCAGCACGTCTTCCTGCATTGCACACTCCAACTCATAACTAAGCCATTATACTAGCAAACACTCAGTGTACCTAGTGGCATCCTAAACGTGGCTATTGGACTTTTGTCTAGTCCCACTAGTGCAAAGATATTTGCAGCACGTCTGCCTGCATTGCACACTCCAACTCATAACTAAGCCATTATACTAGCAAACACTCAGTGTACCTAGTGGCATCCTAAACGTGGCTATTGGACTTTTGTCTAGTCCCACTAGTGCAAAGACATTTGCAGCACATCTGCCTGCATTGCACACTCCAACTCATTATAACTAAGCCATTATACTAGCAAACACTGAGTGTACCTAGTGGCATCCTAAACGTGGCTATTGGACTTTTGTCTAGTCCCACTAGTGCAAAGATATTTGCAGCACGTCTGCCCGCATTGCACACTCCAACTCATTATAACTAAGCCATTATACTAGCAAACACTCAGTGTACCTAGTGGCATCCTAAACGTGGCTATTGGACTTTTGTATAGTCCCACTAGTGCAAA
Source organism: Anomaloglossus baeobatrachus (assembly GCF_048569485.1). Classification (NCBI taxonomy): domain Eukaryota; kingdom Metazoa; phylum Chordata; class Amphibia; order Anura; family Aromobatidae; genus Anomaloglossus; species Anomaloglossus baeobatrachus. The sequence goes on along the minus strand of NC_134356.1, from coordinate 646,328,121 downwards.
GATATTTGCAGCACAACTTCCTGCATTGCACACTCAAACTTATTGTTACTAAGCCATTATACTAGCAAACACTGAGTGTACCTAGTGGCATCCTAAATGTGGCTATTTGACTTTTGTATAGTCCCACTAGTGCAAAGACATTTGCAGCACATCTGCCTGCATTGCACACTCCAACTCATTATAAGTAAACCATTATACTAGCAAACACTTAGTGTACCTAGTGGCATCCTAAACATGGCTATTGGACTTTTGTCTAGTCCCACTAGTGCAAAGACAATTGCAGCACGTTTGCCTGCATTGCAAACTCCAACTCATTATAACTAAGCCATTATACTAGCAAACACTCAGTGTACCTAGTGGCATCCTAAACGTGGCTATTGGACTTTTGTCTAGTCCCACTAGTGCAAAGATATTTGCAGCACGTCTGCCTGCATTGCACACTCCAACTCATTATAACTAAACCATTATACTAGCAAACACTCAGTGTACCTAGTGGCATCCTAAACGTGGCTATTGGACTTTTGTCTAGTCCCACTAGTGCAAAGATATTTGCAGTATGTCTGCCTGCATTGCACACTCCAACTCATTATAACAAATACATTATACTAGCAAACACTCAGTGTACCTAGTGGCATCCTAAACGTGGCTATTGGATTTTTGTCTAGTCCCACTAGTGCAAAGACAATTGCAGCACGTTTGCCTGCATTGCAAACTCCAACTCATTATAACTAAGCCATTATACTAGCAAACACTCAGTGTACCTAGTGGCATCCTAAACGTGGCTATTGGACTTTTGTCTAGTCCCACTAGTGCAAAGATATTTGCAGCACGTCTGCCTGCATTGCACACTCCAACTCATTATAACTAAACCATTATACTAGCAAACACTCAGTGTACCTAGTGGCATCCTAAACGTGGCTATTGGACTTTTGTCTAGTCCCACTAGTGCAAAGATATTTGCAGCATGTCTGCCTGCATTGCACACTCAAACTCATTATAACTAAGCCATTATACTAGCAAACACTCAGTGTACCTAGTGGCATCCTAAACGTGGCTATTGGACTTTTGTCTAGTCCCACTAGTGCAAAGATATTTGCAGCACGTCTGCCTGCATTGCACACTCCAACTCATTATAACTAAGCCATTATACTAGCAAACACTCAGTGTACCTAGTGGCATCCTAAACGTGGCTATTGGACTTTTGTCTAGTCCCACTAGTGCAAAGATATTTGCAGCATATCTGCCTGCATTGCACACTCAAACTCATTATAACTAAGCCATTATACTAGCAAACACTCAGTGTACCTAGTGGCATCCTAAACGTGGCTATTGAACTTTTGTCTAGTCCCACTAGTGCAAAGATATTTGCAGCATGTCTGCCTGCATTGCACACTCAAACTCATTATAACTAAGCCATTATACTAGCAAACACTCAGTGTACCTAGTGGCATCCTAAACGTGGCTATTGGACTTTTGTCTAGTCACACTAGTGCAAAGATATTTGCAGCACGTCTTCCTGCATTGCACACTCCAACTCATAACTAAGCCATTATACTAGCAAACACTCAGTGTACCTAGTGGCATCCTAAACGTGGCTATTGGACTTTTGTCTAGTCCCACTAGTGCAAAGATATTTGCAGCACGTCTGCCTGCATTGCACACTCCAACTCATAACTAAGCCATTATACTAGCAAACACTCAGTGTACCTAGTGGCATCCTAAACGTGGCTATTGGACTTTTGTCTAGTCCCACTAGTGCAAAGACATTTGCAGCACATCTGCCTGCATTGCACACTCCAACTCATTATAACTAAGCCATTATACTAGCAAACACTGAGTGTACCTAGTGGCATCCTAAACGTGGCTATTGGACTTTTGTCTAGTCCCACTAGTGCAAAGATATTTGCAGCACGTCTGCCCGCATTGCACACTCCAACTCATTATAACTAAGCCATTATACTAGCAAACACTCAGTGTACCTAGTGGCATCCTAAACGTGGCTATTGGACTTTTGTATAGTCCCACTAGTGCAAAGATATTTGCAGCACAACTTCCTGCATTGCACACTCAAACTTATTGTTACTAAGCCATTATACTAGCAAACACTGAGTGTACCTAGTGGCATCCTAAATGTGGCTATTTGACTTTTGTATAGTCCCACTAGTGCAAAGACATTTGCAGCACATCTGCCTGCATTGCACACTCCAACTCATTATAAGTAAACCATTATACTAGCAAACACTTAGTGTACCTAGTGGCATCCTAAACATGGCTATTGGACTTTTGTCTAGTCCCACTAGTGCAAAGACAATTGCAGCACGTTTGCCTGCATTGCAAACTCCAACTCATTATAACTAAGCCATTATACTAGCAAACACTCAGTGTACCTAGTGGCATCCTAAACGTGGCTATTGGACTTTTGTCTAGTCCCACTAGTGCAAAGATATTTGCAGCACGTCTGCCTGCATTGCACACTCCAACTCATTATAACTAAACCATTATACTAGCAAACACTCAGTGTACCTAGTGGCATCCTAAACGTGGCTATTGGACTTTTGTCTAGTCCCACTAGTGCAAAGATATTTGCAGTATGTCTGCCTGCATTGCACACTCCAACTCATTATAACAAATACATTATACTAGCAAACACTCAGTGTACCTAGTGGCATCCTAAACGTGGCTATTGGATTTTTGTCTAGTCCCACTAGTGCAAAGACAATTGCAGCACGTTTGCCTGCATTGCAAACTCCAACTCATTATAACTAAGCCATTATACTAGCAAACACTCAGTGTACCTAGTGGCATCCTAAACGTGGCTATTGGACTTTTGTCTAGTCCCACTAGTGCAAAGATATTTGCAGCACGTCTGCCTGCATTGCACACTCCAACTCATTATAACTAAACCATTATACTAGCAAACACTCAGTGTACCTAGTGGCATCCTAAACGTGGCTATTGGACTTTTGTCTAGTCCCACTAGTGCAAAGATATTTGCAGCATGTCTGCCTGCATTGCACACTCAAACTCATTATAACTAAGCCATTATACTAGCAAACACTCAGTGTACCTAGTGGCATCCTAAACGTGGCTATTGGACTTTTGTCTAGTCCCACTAGTGCAAAGATATTTGCAGCACGTCTGCCTGCATTGCACACTCCAACTCATTATAACTAAGCCATTATACTAGCAAACACTCAGTGTACCTAGTGGCATCCTAAACGTGGCTATTGGACTTTTGTCTAGTCCCACTAGTGCAAAGATATTTGCAGCATATCTGCCTGCATTGCACACTCAAACTCATTATAACTAAGCCATTATACTAGCAAACACTCAGTGTACCTAGTGGCATCCTAAACGTGGCTATTGGACTTTTGTCTAGTCACACTAGTGCAAAGATATTTGCAGCACGTCTTCCTGCATTGCACACTCCAACTCATAACTAAGCCATTATACTAGCAAACACTCAGTGTACCTAGTGGCATCCTAAGCGTGGCTATTGGACTTTTGTCTAGTCCCACTAGTGCAAAGACATTTGCAGCACGTCTGCCTGCATTGCACACTCCAACTCATTATAACTAAGCCATTATACTAGCAAACACTCAGTGTACCTAGTGGCATCCTAAACGTGGCTATTGGACTTTTGTCTGGTCCCACTAGTGCAAAGATATTTGCAGCACGTCTGCCTGCATTGCACACTCCAACTCATTATAAGTAAGCCATTATACTAGCAAACACTCAGTGTACCTAGTGGCATCCTAAACGTGGCTATTGGACTTTTGTCTAGTCCCACTAGTGGAAAGATATTTGCAGCACGTCTGCCCGCATTGCACACTCCAACTCATTATAACTAAGCCATTATACTAGCAAACACTCAGTGTACCTAGTGGCATCCTAAACGTGGCTATTGGACATTTGTATAGTTCCACTAGTGCAAAGATATTTGCAGCACGACTTCCTGCATTGCACACTCAAACTTATTGTTACTAAGCCATTATACTAGAAAACACTGAGTGTACCTAGTGGCATCCTAAATGTGGCTATTGGACTTTTGTATAGTCCCACTAGTGCAAAGATATTTGAAGCACATCTGCCTGCATTGCACACTCCAACTCATTATAGTTAAGCCATTATACTAGCAAACACTCAGTGTACCTAGTGGCATCCTAAACGTGGCTATTGGACTTTTGTCTAGTCCCACTAGTGCAAAGACATTTGCAGCACGTCTGCCTGCATTGCACACTCCAACTCATTATATCTAAGCCATTATACTAGCAAACACTCAGTGTACCTAGTGGCATCCTAAACGTGGCTATTGGACTTTTGTCTAGTCACACTAGTGCAAAGATATTTGCAGCACGTCTGCCTGCATTGCACACTCCAACTCATAACTAAGCCATTATACTAGCAAACACTCAGTGTACCTAGTGGCATCCTAAACGTGGCTATTTGACTTTTGTCTAGTCCCACTAGTTCAAAGACATTTGCAGCACGTCTGCCTGCATTGCACACTCAAACTTATTGTTACTAAGCCATTATACTAGCAAAAACTCAGTGTACCTAGTGGAATCCTAAACGTGGCTATTGGACTTTTGTCTAGTCCCACTAGTGCAAAGACACTTGCAGCATGTCTGCCTGCATTGCACACTCCAACTAGCTATAACTAAGCCATTATACTAGCAAACACTCAGTGTACCTAGTGGCATCCTAAACGTGGCTATTGGACTTTTGTCTAGTCACACTAGTGCAAAGATATTTGCAGCACGTCTGCCTGCATTGCACACTCCAACTCATAACTAAGCCATTATACTAGAAAACACTCAGTGTACCTACTGGCATCCTAAACGTGGCTATTGGACTTTTGTCTAGTCCCACTAGTGCAAAGACATTTGCAGCACGTCTGCCTGCATTGCACACTCCAACTCATTATAACTAAGCCATTATACTAGCAAACACTCAGTGTACCTAGTGGCATCCTAAACGTGGCTATTGGACTTTTGTCTAGTCCCACTAGTGCAAAGATATTTGCAGCACGTCTGCCTGCATTGCACACTCCAACTCATTATAACTAAGCCATTATACTAGCAAACACCCAGTGTACCTAGTGGCATCCTAAACGTGGCTATTGGACTTTTGTCTACTCCCACTAGTGCAAAGACATTTGCAGCACGTCTGCCTGCATTGCACACTCCAACTCATTATAACTAAGCCATTATACTAGCAAACACTCAGTGTACCTAGTGGCATCCTAAACGTGGCTATTGGACTTTTGTCTAGTCCCACTAGTGCAAAGATATTTGCAGCACGTCTGCCTGCATTGCACACTCCAACTCATTATAACTAAGCCATTATACTAGCAAACACTCAGTGTACCTAGTGGCATCCTAAACGTGGCTATTGGACTTTTGTATAGTCCCACTAGTGCAATCAGCACGTCTGCCTGCATTGCACACTCAAACTTATTGTTACTAAGCCATTATACTAGCAAACACTCAGTGTACCTAGTGGCATCCTAAACGTGGCTATTGGACTTTTGTCTAGTCCCACTAGTGCAAAGACATTTGCAGCACGTCTGTCTGCATTGCACACTCCAACTCATTATAACTAAGCCATTATACTAGCAAACACTCAGTGTACCTAGTGGCATCCTAAACGTGGCTATTGGACTTTTGTGTAGTCACACTAGTGCAAAGACATTTGCAGCACGTCTGCCTGCATTGCACACTCCAACTAATTATAACTAAGCCATTATACTAGCAAACACTCAGTGTACGTAGTGGCATCCTAAACGTGGCTATTGGACTTTTGTCTAGTCCCACTAGTGCAAAGATATTTGCAGCACGTCTGCCTGCATTGCACACTCCAACTCATAACTAAGCCATTATACTAGCAAACACTCAGTGTACCTAGTGGCATCCTAAACGTGGCTATTGGACTTTTGTCTAGTCCCACTAGTGCAAAGACATTTGTAGCACGTCTGCCTGCATTGAACACTCCAACTCATTATATCTAAGCCATTATACTAGCAAACACTCAGTGTACCTAGTGGCATCCTAAACGTGGCTATTGGACTTTTGTCTAGTCACACTAGTGCAAAGATATTTGCAGCACGTCTGCCTGCATTGCACACTCCAACTCATAACTAAGCCATTATACTAGCAAACACTCAGTGTACCTAGTGGCATCCTAAACGTGGCTATTTGACTTTTGTCTAGTCCCACTAGTTCAAAGACATTTGCAGCACGTCTGCCTGCATTGCACACACAAAACTTATTGTTACTAAGCCATTATACTAGCAAAAACTCAGTGTACCTAGTGGAATCCTAAACGTGGCTATTGGACTTTTGTCTAGTCCCACTAGTGCAAAGACACTTGCAGCATGTCTGCCTGCATTGCACACTCCAACTATTTATAACTAAGCCATTATACTAGCAAACACTCAGTGTACCTAGTGGCATCCTAAACGTGGCTATTGGACTTTTGTCTAGTCACACTAGTGCAAAGATATTTGCAGCACGTCTGCCTGCATTGCACACTCCAACTCATAACTAAGCCATTATATTAGCAAACACTCAGTGTACCTACTGGCATCCTAAACGTGGCTATTGGACTTTTGTCTAGTCCCACTAGTGCAAAGACATTTGCAGCACGTCTGCCTGCATTGCACACTCCAACTCATTATAACTAAGCCATTATACTAGCAAACACTCAGTGTACCTAGTGGCATCCTAAACGTGGCTATTGGACTTTTGTCTAGTCCCACTAGTGCAAAGATATTTGCAGCACGTCTGCCTGCATTGCACACTCCAACTCATTATAACTAAGCCATTATACTAGCAAACACCCAGTGTACCTAGTGGCATCCTAAACGTGGCTATTGGACTTTTGTCTACTCCCACTAGTGCAAAGACATTTGCAGCACGTCTGCCTGCATTGCACACTCCAACTCATTATAACTAAGCCATTATACTAGCAAACACTCAGTGTACCTAGTGGCATCCTAAACGTGGCTATTGGACTTTTGTCTAGTCCCACTAGTGCAAAGATATTTGCAGCATGTCTGCCTGCATTGCACACTCCAACTCATTATAACTAAGCCATTATACTAGCAAACACTCAGTGTACCTAGTGGCATCCTAAACGTGGCTATTGGACTTTTGTATAGTCCCACTAGTGCAAAGATATTTGCAGCACGTCTGCCTGCATTGCACACTCAAACTTATTGTTACTAAGCCATTATACTAGCAAACACTCAGTGTACCTAGTGGCATCCTAAACGTGGCTATTGGACTTTTGTCTAGTCCCACTAGTGCAAAGACATTTGCAGCACGTCTGTCTGCATTGCACACTCCAACTCATTATAACTAAGCCATTATACTAGCAAACACTCAGTGTACCTAGTGGCATCCTAAACGTGGCTATTGGACTTTTGTCTAGTCACACTAGTGCAAAGACATTTGCAGCACGTCTGCCTGCATTGCACACTCCAACTCATTATAACTAAGCCATTATACTAGAAAACACTCAGTGTACGTAGTGGCATCCTAAACGTGGCTATTGGACTTTTGTCTAGTCCCACTAGTGCAAAGATATTTGCAGCACGTCTGCCTGCATTGCACACTCCAACTCATTATAACTAAGCCATTATACTAGCAAACACTCAGTGTAATTAGTGGCATCCTGAACGTGGCTATTGGACTTTTGTCTAGTCCCACTAGTGCAAAGATATTTGCAGCACGTCTGCCTGCATTGCACACTCCAACTCATAACTAAGCCATTATACTAGCAAACACTCAGTGTACCTAGTGGCATCCTAAACGTGGCTATTGGACTTTTGTCTAGTCCCACTAGTGCAAAGACATTTGCAGCACGTCTGCCTGCATTGCACACTCCAACTCATTATAACTAAGCCATTATACTAGCAAACACTCAGTGTACCTAGTGGCATCCTAAACGTGGCTATTGGACTTTTGTCTAGTCCCACTAGTGCAAAGACATTTGCAGCACGTCTGCCTGCATTGCACACTCCAACTCATTATAACTAAGCCATTATACTAGCAAACACTCAGTGTACCTAGTGGCATCCTAAACGTGGCTATTGGACTTTTGTCTAGTCCCACTAGTGCAAAGATATTTGCAGCACGTCTGCCTGCATTGCACACTCCAACTCATTATAACTAAGCCATTATACTAGCAAACACTCAGTGTAATTAGTGGCATCCTAAACGTGGCTATTGGACTTTTGTCTAGTCCCACTAGTGCAAAGATATTTGCAGCACGTCTGCCTGCATTGCACACTCCAACTCATAACTAAGCCATTATACTAGCAAACACTCAGTGTACCTAGTGGCATCCTAAACGTGGCTATTGGACTTTTGTCTAGTCCCACTAGTGCAAAGACATTTGCAGCACGTCTGCCTGCATTGCACACTCCAACTCATTATAACTAAGCCATTATTCTAGCAAACACTCAGTGTACCTAGTGGCATCCTAAACGTGGCTATTGGACTTTTGTCCAGTCCCACTAGTGCAAAGATATTTGCAGCACGTCTGCCTGCATTGCACACTCCAACTCATTTTAAGTAAGCCATTATACTAGCAAACACTCAGTGTACCTAGTGGCATCCTAAACGTGGCTATTGGACTTTTGTCTAGTCCCACTAGTGCAAAGATATTTGCAGCACGTCTGCCTGCATTGCACACTCCAACTCATAACTAAGCCATTATACTAGCAAACACTCAGTGTACCTAGTGGCATCCTAAACGTGGCTATTGGACTTTTGTCTAGTCCCACTAGTGCAAAGATATTTGCAGCAGGTCTTCCCGCATTGCACACTCCAACTCATTATAACTAAGCCATTATACTAGCAAACACTCAGTGTACCTAGTGGCATCCTAAACGTGGCTATTGGACTTTTGTATAGTCCCACTAGTGCAAATATATTTGCAGCACGACTTCCTGCATTGCACACTCAAACTTATTGTTACTAAGCCATTATACTAGCAAACACTGAGTGTACCTAGTGGCATCCTAAATGTGGCTATTGGACTTTTGTATAGTCCCACTAGTGCAAAGATATTTGCAGCACATCTGCCTGCATTGCACACTCCAACTCATTATAACTAATCCATTATACTAGCAAATACTCAGTGTACCTAGTGGCATCCTAAACGTGGCTATTGGACTTTTGTCTAGTCCCACTAGTGCAAAGACATTTGCAGCACGTCTGCCTGCATTGCACACTCCAACTCATTATAACTAAGCCATTATACTAGCAAACACTCAGTGTACCTAGTTTCATCCTAAACGTGGCTATTGGACTTTTGTCTAGTCCCACTAGTGCAAAGATATTTGCAGTATGTCTGCCTGCATTGCACACTCCAACTCATTATAACAAATACATTATACTAGCAAACACTCAGTGTACCTAGTGGCATCCTAAACGTGGCTATTGGATTTTTGTCTAGTCCCACTAGTGCAAAGACAATTGCAGCACGTTTGCCTGCATTGCAAACTCCAACTCATTATAACTAAGCCATTATACTAGCAAACACTCAGTGTACCTAGTGGCATCCTAAACGTGGCTATTGGACTTTTGTCTAGTCCCACTAGTGCAAAGATATTTGCAGCACGTCTGCCTGCATTGCACACTCCAACTCATTATAACTAAGCCATTATACTAGCAAACACTCAGTGTACCTAGTGGCATCCTAAACGTGGCTATTGGACTTTTGTCTAGTCCCACTAGTGCAAAGATATTTGCAGCATGTCTGCCTGCATTGCACACTCAAACTCATTATAACTAAGCCATTATACTAGCAAACATTCAGTGTACCTAGTGGCATCCTAAACGTGGCTATTGGACTTTTGTCTAGTCCCACTAGTGCAAAGATATTTGCAGCACGTCTGCCTGCATTGCACACTCCAACTCATTATAACTAAGCCATTATACTAGCAAACACTCAGTGTACCTAGTGGCATCCTAAACGTGGCTATTGGACTTTTGTCTAGTCCCACTAGTGCAAAGATATTTGCAGCATATCTGCCTGCATTGCACACTCAAACTCATTATAACTAGGCCATTATACTAGCAAACACTCAGTGTACCTAGTGGCATCCTAAACGTGGCTATTGGACTTTTGTCTAGTCACACTAGTGCAAAGATATTTGCAGCACGTCTTCCTGCATTGCACACTCCAACTCATAACTAAGCCATTATACTAGCAAACACTCAGTGTACCTAGTGGCATCCTAAACGTGGCTATTGGACTTTTGTCTAGTCCCACTAGTGCAAAGACATTTGCAGCACGTCTGCCTGCATTGCACACTCCAACTCATTATAACTAAGCCATTATACTAGCAACCACTCAGTGTACCTAGTGGCATCCTAAACGTGGCTATTGGACTTTTGTCTGGTCACACTAGTGCAAAGATATTTGCAGCACGTCTGCCTGCATTGCACACTCCAACTCATTTTAAGTAAGCCATTATACTAGCAAACACTCAGTGTACCTAGTGGCATCCTAAACGTGGCTATTGGACTTTTGTCTAGTCCCACTAGTGCAAAGATATTTGCAGCACGTCTGCCTGCATTGCACACTCCAACTCATAACTAAGCCATTATACTAGCAAACACTCAGTGTACCTAGTGGCATCCTAAACGTGGCTATTGGACTTTTGTCTAGTCCCACTAGTGCAAAGATATTTGCAGCAGGTCTTCCCGCATTGCACACTCCAACTCATTATAACTAAGCCATTATACTAGCAAACACTCAGTGTACCTATTGGCATCCTAAACGTGGCTATTGGACTTTTGTATAGTCCCACTAGTGCAAATATATTTGCAGCACGACTTCCTGCATTGCACACTCAAACTTATTGTTACTAAGCCATTATACTAGCAAACACTGAGTGTACCTAGTGGCATCCTAAATGTGGCTATTGGACTTTTGTATAGTCCCACTAGTGCAAAGATATTTGCAGCACATCTGCCTGCATTGCACACTCCAACTCATTATAACTAATCCATTATACTAGCAAATACTCAGTGTACCTAGTGGCATCCTAAACGTGGCTATTGGACTTTTGTCTAGTCCCACTAGTGCAAAGATATTTGCAGTATGTCTGCCTGCATTGCACACTCCAACTCATTATAACAAATACATTATACTAGCAAACACTCAGTGTACCTAGTGGCATCCTAATCGTGGCTATTGGATTTTTGTCTAGTCCCACTAGTGCAAAGACAATTCCAGCACGTTTGCCTGCATTGCAAACTCCAACTCATTATAACTAAGCCATTATACTAGCAAACACTCAGTGTACCTAGTGGCATCCTAAACGTGGCTATTGGACTTTTGTCTAGTCCCACTAGTGCAAAGATATTTGCAGCACGTCTGCCTGCATTGCACACTCCAACTCATTATAACTAAGCCATTATACTAGCAAACACTCAGTGTACCTAGTGGCATCCTAAACGTGGCTATTGGACTTTTGTCTAGTCCCACTAGTGCAAAGATATTTGCAGCATGTCTGCCTGCATTGCACACTCAAACTCATTATAACTAAGCCATTATACTAGCAAACACTCAGTGTACCTAGTGGCATCCTAAACGTGGCTATTGGACTTTTGTCTAGTCCCACTAGTGCAAAGATATTTGCAGCACGTCTGTCTGCATTGCACACTCCAACTCATTATAACTAAACCATTATACTAGCAAACACTCAGTGTACCTAGTGGCATCCTAAACGTGGCTATTGGACTTTTGTCTAGTCCCACTAGTGCAAAGATATTTGCAGCATATCTGCCTGCATTGCACACTCAAACTCATTATAACTAAGCCATTATACTAGCAAACACTCAGTGTACCTAGTGGCATCCTAAACGTGGCTATTGGACTTTTGTCTAGTCACACTAGTGCAAAGATATTTGCAGCACGTCTTCCTGCATTGCACACTCCAACTCATAACTAAGCCATTATACTAGCAAACACTCAGTGTACCTAGTGGCATCCTAAACGTGGCTATTGGACTTTTGTCTAGTCCCACTAGTGCAAAGACATTTGCAGCACGTCTGCCTGCATTGCACACTCCAACTCATTATAACTAAGCCATTATACTAGCAAACACTCAGTGTACCTAGTGGCATCCTAAACGTGGCTATTGGACTTTTGTCTGGTCCCACTAGTGCAAAGATATTTGCAGCACGTCTGCCTGCATTGCACACTCCAACTCATTATAAGTAAGCCATTATACTAGGAAACACTCAGTGTACCTAGTGGCATCCTAAACGTGGCTATTGGACTTTTGTATAGTCCCACTAGTGCAAAGATATTTGCAGCACGTCTGCCTGCATTGCACACTCCAACTCATAACTAAGCCATTATACTAGCAAACACTCAGTGTACCTAGTGGCATCCTAAACGTGGCTATTGGACTTTTGTCTAGTCCCACTAGTGCAAAGAAATTTGCAGCACATCTGCCTGCATTGCACACTCCAACTCATTATAACTAAGCAATTATACTAGCAAACACTGAGTGTACCTAGTGGCATCCTAAACGTGGCTATTGGACTTTTGTCTAGTCCCACTAGTGGAAAGATATTTGCAGCACGTCTGCCCGCATTGCACACTCCAACTCATTATAACTAAGCCATTATACTAGCAAACACTCAGTGTACCTAGTGGCATCCTAAACGTGGCTATTGGACATTTGTATAGTTCCACTAGTGCAAAGATATTTGCAGCACGACTTCCTGCATTGCACACTCAAACTTATTGTTACTAAGCCATTATACTAGCAAACACTGAGTGTACCTAGTGGCATCCTAAATGTGGCTATTGGACTTTTGTATAGTCCCACTAGTGCAAAGATATTTGCAGCACGTCTGCCTGCATTGCACACTCCAACTCATAACTAAGCCATTATACTAGCAAACACTCAGTGTACCTAGTGGCATCCTAAACGTGGCTATTGGACTTTTGTCTAGTCCCACTAGTGCAAAGAAATTTGCAGCACATCTGCCTGCATTGCACACTCCAACTCATTATAACTAAGCAATTATACTAGCAAACACTGAGTGTACCTAGTGGCATCCTAAACGTGGCTATTGGACTTTTGTCTAGTCCCACTAGTGGAAAGATATTTGCAGCACGTCTGCCCGCATTGCACACTCCAACTCATTATAACTAAGCCATTATACTAGCAAACACTCAGTGTACCTAGTGGCATCCTAAACGTGGCTATTGGACATTTGTATAGTTCCACTAGTGCAAAGATATTTGCAGCACGACTTCCTGCATTGCACACTCAAACTTATTGTTACTAAGCCATTATACTAGCAAACACTGAGTGTACCTAGTGGCATCCCAAATGTGGCTATTGGACTTTTGTATAGTCCCACTAGTGCAAAGATATTTGAAGCACATCTGCCTGCATTGCACACTCCAACTCATTATAGTTAAGCCATTATACTAGCAAACACTCAGTGTACCTAGTGGCATCCTAAACGTGGCTATTGGACTTTTGTCTAGTCCCACTAGTGCAAAGACATTTGCAGCACGTCTGCCTGCATTGCACACTCCAACTCATTATATCTAAGCCATTATACTAGCAAACACTCAGTGTACCTAGTGGCATCCTAAACGTGGCTATTGGACTTTTGTCTAGTCACACTAGTGCAAAGATATTTGCAGCACGTCTGCCTGCATTGCACACTCCAACTCATAACTAAGCCATTATACTAGCAAACACTCAGTGTACCTAGTGGCATCCTAAACGTGGCTATTTGACTTTTGTCTAGTCCCACTAGTTCAAAGACATTTGCAGCACGTCTGCCTGCATTGCACACTCAAACTTATTGTTACTAAGCCATTATACTAGCAAAAACTCAGTGTACCTAGTGGAATCCTAAACGTGGCTATTGGACTTTTGTCTAGTCCCACTAGTGCAAAGACACTTGCAGCATGTCTGCCTGCATTGCACACTCCAACTAATTATAACTAAGCCATTATACTAGCAAACACTCAGTGTACCTAGTGGCATCCTAAACGTGGCTATTGGACTTTTGTCTAGTCACACTAGTGCAAAGATATTTGCAGCACGTCTGCCTGCATTGCACACTCCAACTCATAACTAAGCCATTATACTAGCAAACACTCAGTGTACCTACTGGCATCCTAAACGTGGCTATTGGACTTTTGTCTAGTCCCACTAGTGCAAAGACATTTGCAGCACGTCTGCCTGCATTGCACACTCCAACTCATTATAACTAAGCCATTATACTAGCAAACACTCAGTGTACCTAGTGGCATCCTAAACGTGGCTATTGGACTTTTGTCTAGTCCCACTAGTGCAAAGATATTTGCAGCACGTCTTCCTGCATTGCACACTCCAACTCATTATAACTAAGCCATTATACTAGCAAACACCCAGTGTACCTAGTGGCATCCTAAACGTGGCTATTGGACTTTTGTCTACTCCCACTAGTGCAAAGACATTTGCAGCACGTCTGCCTGCATTGCACACTCCAACTCATTATAACTAAGCCATTATACTAGCAAACACTCAGTGTACCTAGTGGCATCCTAAACGTGGCTATTGGACTTTTGTCTAGTCCCACTAGTGCAAAGATATTTGCAGCACGTCTGCCTGCATTGCACACTCCAACTCATTATAACTAAGCCATTATACTAGCAAACACTCAGTGTACCTAGTGGCATCCTAAACGTGGCTATTGGACTTTTGTATAGTCCCACTAGTGCAATCAGCACGTCTGCCTGCATTGCACACTTAAACTTATTGTTACTAAGCCATTATACTAGCAAACACTCAGTGTACCTAGTGGCATCCTAAACGTGGCTATTGGACTTTTGTCTAGTCCCACTAGTGCAAAGACATTTGCAGCACGTCTGTCTGCATTGCACACTCCAACTCATTATAACTAAGCCATTATACTAGCAAACACTCAGTGTACCTAGTGGCATCCTAAACGTGGCTATTGGACTTTTGTCTAGTCACACTAGTGCAAAGACATTTGCAGCACGTCTGCCTGCATTGCACACTCCAACTCATTATAACTAAGCCATTATACTAGCAAACACTCAGTGTACGTAGTGGCATCCTAAACGTGGCTATTGGACTTTTGTCTAGTCCCACTAGTGCAAAGATATTTGCAGCACGTCTGCCTGCATTGCACACTCCAACTCATAACTAAGCCATTATACTAGCAAACACTCAGTGTACCTAGTGGCATCCTAAACGTGGCTATTGGACTTTTGTCTAGTCCCACTAGTGCAAAGACATTTGTAGCACGTCTGCCTGCATTGCACACTCCAACTCATTATATCTAAGCCATTATACTAGCAAACACTCAGTGTACCTAGTGGAATCCTAAACGTGGCTATTGGACTTTTGTCTAGTCCCACTAGTGCAAAGACACTTGCAGCATGTCTGCCTGCATTGCACACTCCAACTAATTATAACTAAGCCATTATACTAGCAAACACTCAGTGTACCTAGTGGTATCCTAAACGTGGCTATTGGACTTTTGTCTAGTCACACTAGTGCAAAGATATTTGCAGCACGTCTGCCTGCATTGCACACTCCAACTCATAACTAAGCCATTATACTAGCAAACACTCAGTGTACCTACTGGCATCCTAAACGTGGCTATTGGACTTTTGTCTAGTCCCACTAGTGCAAAGACATTTGCAGCACGTCTGCCTGCATTGCACACTCCAACTCATTATAACTAAGCCATTATACTAGCAAACACTCAGTGTACCTAGTGGCATCCTAAACGTGGCTATTGGACTTTTGTCTAGTCCCACTAGTGCAAAGATATTTGCAGCACGTCTGCCTGCATTGCACACTCCAACTCATTATAACTAAGCCATTATACTAGCAAACACCCAGTGTACCTAGTGGCATCCTAAACGTGGCTATTGGACTTTTGTCTACTCCCACTAGTGCAAAGACATTTGCAGCACGTCTGCCTGCATTGCACACTCCAACTCATTATAACTAAGCCATTATACTAGCAAACACTCAGTGTACCTAGTGGCATCCTAAACGTGGCTATTGGACTTTTGTCTAGTCCCACTAGTGCAAAGATATTTGCAGCACGTCTGCCTGCATTGCACACTCCAACTCATTATAACTAAGCCATTATACTAGCAAACACTCAGTGTACCTAGTGGCATCCTAAACGTGGCTATTGGACTTTTGTCTAGTCCCACTAGTGCAAAGATATTTGCAGCATGTCTGCCTGCATTGCACACTCAAACTCATTATAACTAAGCCATTATACTAGCAAACACTCAGTGTACCTAGTGGCATCCTAAACGTGGCTATTGGACTTTTGTCTAGTCCCACTAGTGCAAAGATATTTGCAGCACGTCTGCCTGCATTGCACACTCCAACTCATTATAACTAAGCCATTATACTAGCAAACACTCAGTGTACCTAGTGGCATCCTAAACGTGGCTATTGGACTTTTGTCTAGTCCCACTAGTGCAAAGATATTTGCAGCATATCTGCCTGCATTGCACACTCAAACTCATTATAACTAGGCCATTATACTAGCAAACACTCAGTGTACCTAGTGGCATCCTAAACGTGGCTATTGGACTTTTGTCTAGTCACACTAGTGCAAAGATATTTGCAGCACGTCTTCCTGCATTGCACACTCCAACTCATAACTAAGCCATTATACTAGCAAACACTCAGTGTACCTAGTGGCATCCTAAACGTGGCTATTGGACTTTTGTCTAGTCCCACTAGTGCAAAGACATTTGCAGCACGTCTGCCTGCATTGCACACTCCAACTCATTATAACTAAGCCATTATACTAGCAACCACTCAGTGTACCTAGTGGCATCCTAAACGTGGCTATTGGACTTTTGTCTGGTCACACTAGTGCAAAGATATTTGCAGCACGTCTGCCTGCATTGCACACTCCAACTCATTTTAAGTAAGCCATTATACTAGCAAACACTCAGTGTACCTAGTGGCATCCTAAACGTGGCTATTGGACTTTTGTCTAGTCCCACTAGTGCAAAGATATTTGCAGCACGTCTGCCTGCATTGCACACTCCAACTCATAACTAAGCCATTATACTAGCAAACACTCAGTGTACCTAGTGGCATCCTAAACGTGGCTATTGGACTTTTGTCTAGTCCCACTAGTGCAAAGATATTTGCAGCAGGTCTTCCCGCATTGCACACTCCAACTCATTATAACTAAGCCATTATACTAGCAAACACTCAGTGTACCTATTGGCATCCTAAACGTGGCTATTGGACTTTTGTATAGTCCCACTAGTGCAAATATATTTGCAGCACGACTTCCTGCATTGCACACTCAAACTTATTGTTACTAAGCCATTATACTAGCAAACACTGAGTGTACCTAGTGGCATCCTAAATGTGGCTATTGGACTTTTGTATAGTCCCACTAGTGCAAAGATATTTGCAGAACATCTGCCTGCATTGCACACTCCAACTCATTATAACTAATCCATTATACTAGCAAATACTCAGTGTACCTAGTGGCATCCTAAACGTGGCTATTGGACTTTTGTCTAGTCCCACTAGTGCAAAGATATTTGCAGTATGTCTTCCTGCATTGCACACTCCAACTCATTATAACAAATACATTATACTAGCAAACACTCAGTGTACCTAGTGGCATCCTAATCGTGGCTATTGGATTTTTGTCTAGTCCCACTAGTGCAAAGACAATTCCAGCACGTTTGCCTGCATTGCAAACTCCAACTCATTATAACTAAGCCATTATACTAGCAAACACTCAGTGTACCTAGTGGCATCCTAAACATGGCTATTGGACTTTTGTCTAGTCCCACTAGTGCAAAGATATTTGCAGCACGTCTGCCTGCATTGCACACTCCAACTCATTATAACTAAGCCATTATACTAGCAAACACTCAGTGTACCTAGTGGCATCCTAAACGTGGCTATTGGACTTTTGTCTAGTCCCACTAGTGCAAAGATATTTGCAGCATGTCTGCCTGCATTGCACACTCAAACTCATTATAACTAAGCCATTATACTAGCAAACACTCAGTGTACCTAGTGGCATCCTAAACGTGGCTATTGGACTTTTGTCTAGTCCCACTAGTGCAAAGATATTTGCAGCACGTCTGTCTGCATTGCACACTCCAACTCATTATAACTAAACCATTATACTAGCAAACACTCAGTGTACCTAGTGGCATCCTAAACGTGGCTATTGGACTTTAGTCTAGTCCCACTAGTGCAAAGATATTTGCAGCATATCTGCCTGCATTGCACACTCAAACTCATTATAACTAAGCCATTATACTAGCAAACACTCAGTGTACCTAGTGGCATCCTAAACGTGGCTATTGGACTTTTGTCTAGTCACACTAGTGCAAAGATATTTGCAGCACGTCTTCCTGCATTGCACACTCCAACTCATAACTAAGCCATTATACTAGCAAACACTCAGTGTACCTAGTGGCATCCTAAACGTGGCTATTGGACTTTTGTCTAGTCCCACTAGTGCAAAGACATTTGCAGCACGTCTGCCTGCATTGCACACTCCAACTCATTATAACTAAGCCATTATACTAGCAAACACTCAGTGTACCTAGTGGCATCCTAAACGTGGCTATTGGACTTTTGTCTGGTCCCACTAGTGCAAAGATATTTGCAGCACGTCTGCCTGCATTGCACACTCCAACTCATTATAAGTAAGCCATTATACTAGCAAACACTCAGTGTACCTAGTGGCATCCTAAACGTGGCTATTGGACTTTTGTATAGTCCCACTAGTGCAAAGATATTTGCAGCACGTCTGCCTGCATTGCACACTCCAACTCATAACTAAGCCATTATACTAGCAAACACTCAGTGTACCTAGTGGCATCCTAAACGTGGCTATTGGACTTTTGTCTAGTCCCACTAGTGCAATGAAATTTGCAGCACATCTGCCTGCATTGCACACTCCAACTCATTATAACTAAGCAATTATACTAGCAAACACTGAGTGTACCTAGTGGCATCCTAAACGTGGCTATTGGACTTTTGTCTAGTCCCACTAGTGGAAAGATATTTGCAGCACGTCTGCCCGCATTGCACACTCCAACTCATTATAACTAAGCCATTATACTAGCAAACACTCAGTGTACCTAGTGGCATCCTAAACGTGGCTATTGGACATTTGTATAGTTCCACTAGTGCAAAGATATTTGCAGCACGACTTCCTGCATTGCACACTCAAACTTATTGTTACTAAGCCATTATACTAGCAAACACTGAGTGTACCTAGTGGCATCCTAAATGTGGCTATTGGACTTTTGTATAGTCCCACTAGTGCAAAGATATTTGCAGCACGTCTGCCTGCATTGCACACTCCAACTCATAACTAAGCCATTATACTAGCAAACACTCAGTGTACCTAGTGGCATCCTAAACGTGGCTATTGGACTTTTGTCTAGTCCCACTAGTGCAAAGAAATTTGCAGCACATCTGCCTGCATTGCACACTCCAACTCATTATAACTAAGCAATTATACTAGCAAACACTGAGTGTACCTAGTGGCATCCTAAACGTGGCTATTGGACTTTTGTCTAGTCCCACTAGTGGAAAGATATTTGCAGCACGTCTGCCCGCATTGCACACTCCAACTCATTATAACTAAGCCATTATACTAGCAAACACTCAGTGTACCTAGTGGCATCCTAAACGTGGCTATTGGACATTTGTATAGTTCCACTAGTGCAAAGATATTTGCAGCACGACTTCCTGCATTGCACACTCAAACTTATTGTTACTAAGCCATTATACTAGCAAACACTGAGTGTACCTAGTGGCATCCCAAATGTGGCTATTGGACTTTTGTATAGTCCCACTAGTGCAAAGATATTTGAAGCACATCTGCCTGCATTGCACACTCCAACTCATTATAGTTAAGCCATTATACTAGCAAACACTCAGTGTACCTAGTGGCATCCTAAACGTGGCTATTGGACTTTTGTCTAGTCCCACTAGTGCAAAGACATTTGCAGCACGTCTGCCTGCATTGCACACTCCAACTCATTATATCTAAGCCATTATACTAGCAAACACTCAGTGTACCTAGTGGCATCCTAAACGTGGCTATTGGACTTTTGTCTAGTCACACTAGTGCAAAGATATTTGCAGCACGTCTGCCTGCATTGCACACTCCAACTCATAACTAAGCCATTATACTAGCAAACACTCAGTGTACCTAGTGGCATCCTAAACGTGGCTATTTGACTTTTGTCTAGTCCCACTAGTTCAAAGACATTTGCAGCACGTCTGCCTGCATTGCACACTCAAACTTATTGTTACTAAGCCATTATACTAGCAAAAACTCAGTGTACCTAGTGGAATCCTAAACGTGGCTATTGGACTTTTGTCTAGTCCCACTAGTGCAAAGACACTTGCAGCATGTCTGCCTGCATTGCACACTCAAACTAATTATAACTAAGCCATTATACTAGCAAACACTCAGTGTACCTAGTGGCATCCTAAACGTGGCTATTGGACTTTTGTCTAGTCACACTAGTGCAAAGATATTTGCAGCACGTCTGCCTGCATTGCACACTCCAACTCATAACTAAGCCATTATACTAGCAAACACTCAGTGTACCTACTGGCATCCTAAACGTGGCTATTGGACTTTTGTCTAGTCCCACTAGTGCAAAGACATTTGCAGCACGTCTGCCTGCATTGCACACTCCAACTCATTATAACTAAGCCAATATACTAGCAAACACTCAGTGTACCTAGTGGCATCCTAAACGTGGCTATTGGACTTTTGTCTAGTCCCACTAGTGCAAAGATATTTGCAGCACGTCTGCCTGCATTGCACACTCCAACTCATTATAACTAAGCCATTATACTAGCAAACACCCAGTGTACCTAGTGGCATCCTAAACGTGGCTATTGGACTTTTGTCTACTCCCACTAGTGCAAAGACATTTGCAGCACGTCTGCCTGCATTGCACACTCCAACTCATTATAACTAAGCCATTATACTAGCAAACACTCAGTGTACCTAGTGGCATCCTAAACGTGGCTATTGGACTTTTGTCTAGTCCCACTAGTGCAAAGATATTTGCAGCACGTCTGCCTGCATTGCACACTCCAACTCATTATAACTAAGCCATTATACTAGCAAACACTCAGTGTACCTAGTGGCATCCTAAACGTGGCTATTGGACTTTAGTCTAGTCCCACTAGTGCAAAGATATTTGCAGCATATCTGCCTGCATTGCACACTCAAACTCATTATAACTAAGCCATTATACTAGCAAACACTCAGTGTACCTAGTGGCATCCTAAACGTGGCTATTGGACTTTTGTCTAGTCACACTAGTGCAAAGATATTTGCAGCACGTCTTCCTGCATTGCACACTCCAACTCATAACTAAGCCATTATACTAGCAAACACTCAGTGTACCTAGTGGCATCCTAAACGTGGCTATTGGACTTTTGTCTAGTCCCACTAGTGCAAAGACATTTGCAGCACGTCTGCCTGCATTGCACACTCCAACTCATTATAACTAAGCCATTATACTAGCAAACACTCAGTGTACCTAGTGGCATCCTAAACGTGGCTATTGGACTTTTGTCTGGTCCCACTAGTGCAAAGATATTTGCAGCACGTCTGCCTGCATTGCACACTCCAACTCATTATAAGTAAGCCATTATACTAGCAAACACTCAGTGTACCTAGTGGCATCCTAAACGTGGCTATTGGACTTTTGTATAGTCCCACTAGTGCAAAGATATTTGCAGCACGTCTGCCTGCATTGCACACTCCAACTCATAACTAAGCCATTATACTAGCAAACACTCAGTGTACCTAGTGGCATCCTAAACGTGGCTATTGGACTTTTGTCTAGTCCCACTAGTGCAATGAAATTTGCAGCACATCTGCCTGCATTGCACACTCCAACTCATTATAACTAAGCAATTATACTAGCAAACACTGAGTGTACCTAGTGGCATCCTAAACGTGGCTATTGGACTTTTGTCTAGTCCCACTAGTGGAAAGATATTTGCAGCACGTCTGCCCGCATTGCACACTCCAACTCATTATAACTAAGCCATTATACTAGCAAACACTCAGTGTACCTAGTGGCATCCTAAACGTGGCTATTGGACATTTGTATAGTTCCACTAGTGCAAAGATATTTGCAGCACGACTTCCTGCATTGCACACTCAAACTTATTGTTACTAAGCCATTATACTAGCAAACACTGAGTGTACCTAGTGGCATCCTAAATGTGGCTATTGGACTTTTGTATAGTCCCACTAGTGCAAAGATATTTGCAGCACGTCTGCCTGCATTGCACACTCCAACTCATAACTAAGCCATTATACTAGCAAACACTCAGTGTACCTAGTGGCATCCTAAACGTGGCTATTGGACTTTTGTCTAGTCCCACTAGTGCAAAGAAATTTGCAGCACATCTGCCTGCATTGCACACTCCAACTCATTATAACTAAGCAATTATACTAGCAAACACTGAGTGTACCTAGTGGCATCCTAAACGTGGCTATTGGACTTTTGTCTAGTCCCACTAGTGGAAAGATATTTGCAGCACGTCTGCCCGCATTGCACACTCCAACTCATTATAACTAAGCCATTATACTAGCAAACACTCAGTGTACCTAGTGGCATCCTAAACGTGGCTATTGGACATTTGTATAGTTCCACTAGTGCAAAGATATTTGCAGCACGACTTCCTGCATTGCACACTCAAACTTATTGTTACTAAGCCATTATACTAGCAAACACTGAGTGTACCTAGTGGCATCCCAAATGTGGCTATTGGACTTTTGTATAGTCCCACTAGTGCAAAGATATTTGAAGCACATCTGCCTGCATTGCACACTCCAACTCATTATAGTTAAGCCATTATACTAGCAAACACTCAGTGTACCTAGTGGCATCCTAAACGTGGCTATTGGACTTTTGTCTAGTCCCACTAGTGCAAAGACATTTGCAGCACGTCTGCCTGCATTGCACACTCCAACTCATTATATCTAAGCCATTATACTAGCAAACACTCAGTGTACCTAGTGGCATCCTAAACGTGGCTATTGGACTTTTGTCTAGTCACACTAGTGCAAAGATATTTGCAGCACGTCTGCCTGCATTGCACACTCCAACTCATAACTAAGCCATTATACTAGCAAACACTCAGTGTACCTAGTGGCATCCTAAACGTGGCTATTTGACTTTTGTCTAGTCCCACTAGTTCAAAGACATTTGCAGCACGTCTGCCTGCATTGCACACTCAAACTTATTGTTACTAAGCCATTATACTAGCAAAAACTCAGTGTACCTAGTGGAATCCTAAACGTGGCTATTGGACTTTTGTCTAGTCCCACTAGTGCAAAGACACTTGCAGCATGTCTGCCTGCATTGCACACTCAAACTAATTATAACTAAGCCATTATACTAGCAAACACTCAGTGTACCTAGTGGCATCCTAAACGTGGCTATTGGACTTTTGTCTAGTCACACTAGTGCAAAGATATTTGCAGCACGTCTGCCTGCATTGCACACTCCAACTCATAACTAAGCCATTATACTAGCAAACACTCAGTGTACCTACTGGCATCCTAAACGTGGCTATTGGACTTTTGTCTAGTCCCACTAGTGCAAAGACATTTGCAGCACGTCTGCCTGCATTGCACACTCCAACTCATTATAACTAAGCCATTATACTAGCAAACACTCAGTGTACCTAGTGGCATCCTAAACGTGGCTATTGGACTTTTGTCTAGTCCCACTAGTGCAAAGATATTTGCAGCACGTCTGCCTGCATTGCACACTCCAACTCATTATAACTAAGCCATTATACTAGCAAACACCCAGTGTACCTAGTGGCATCCTAAACGTGGCTATTGGACT
The DNA here is from genome assembly GCF_048569485.1 of Anomaloglossus baeobatrachus. NCBI lineage: Eukaryota > Metazoa > Chordata > Amphibia > Anura > Aromobatidae > Anomaloglossus > Anomaloglossus baeobatrachus. The sequence goes on along the minus strand of NC_134356.1, from coordinate 646,304,184 downwards.
TTTGTCTACTCCCACTAGTGCAAAGACATTTGCAGCACGTCTGCCTGCATTGCACACTCCAACTCATTATAACTAAGCCATTATACTAGCAAACACTCAGTGTACCTAGTGGCATCCTAAACGTGGCTATTGGACTTTTGTCTAGTCCCACTAGTGCAAAGATATTTGCAGCACGTCTGCCTGCATTGCACACTCCAACTCATTATAACTAAGCCATTATACTAGCAAACACTCAGTGTACCTAGTGGCATCCTAAACGTGGCTATTGGACTTTTGTATAGTCCCACTAGTGCAATCAGCACGTCTGCCTGCATTGCACACTTAAACTTATTGTTACTAAGCCATTATACTAGCAAACACTCAGTGTACCTAGTGGCATCCTAAACGTGGCTATTGGACTTTTGTCTAGTCCCACTAGTGCAAAGACATTTGCAGCACGTCTGTCTGCATTGCACACTCCAACTCATTATAACTAAGCCATTATACTAGCAAACACTCAGTTTACCTAGTAGCATCCTAAACGTGGCTATTGGACTTTTGTCTAGTCACACTAGTGCAAAGACATTTGCAGCACGTCTGCCTGCATTGCACACTCCAACTCATTATAACTAAGCCATTATACTAGCAAACACTCAGTGTACGTAGTGGCATCCTAAACGTGGCTATTGGACTTTTGTCTAGTCCCACTAGTGCAAAGATATTTGCAGCACGTCTGCCTGCATTGCACACTCCAACTCATAACTAAGCCATTATACTAGCAAACACTCAGTGTACCTAGTGGCATCCTAAACGTGGCTATTGGACTTTTGTCTAGTCCCACTAGTGCAAAGACATTTGTAGCACGTCTGCCTGCATTGCACACTCCAACTCATTATATCTAAGCCATTATACTAGCAAACACTCAGTGTACCTAGTGGAATCCTAAACGTGGCTATTGGACTTTTGTCTAGTCCCACTAGTGCAAAGACACTTGCAGCATGTCTGCCTGCATTGCACACTCCAACTAATTATAACTAAGCCATTATACTAGCAAACACTCAGTGTACCTAGTGGCATCCTAAACGTGGCTATTGGACTTTTGTCTAGTCACACTAGTGCAAAGATATTTGCAGCACGTCTGCCTGCATTGCACACTCCAACTCATAACTAAGCCATTATACTAGCAAACACTCAGTGTACCTACTGGCATCCTAAACGTGGCTATTGGACTTTTGTCTAGTCCCACTAGTGCAAAGACATTTGCAGCACGTCTGCCTGCATTGCACACTCCAACTCATTATAACTAAGCCATTATACTAGCAAACACTCAGTGTACCTAGTGGCATCCTAAACGTGGCTATTGGACTTTTGTCTAGTCCCACTAGTGCAAAGATATTTGCAGCACGTCTGCCTGCATTGCACACTCCAACTCATTATAACTAAGCCATTATACTAGCAAACACCCAGTGTACCTAGTGGCATCCTAAACGTGGCTATTGGACTTTTGTCTACTCCCACTAGTGCAAAGACATTTGCAGCACGTCTGCCTGCATTGCACACTCCAACTCATTATAACTAAGCCATTATACTAGCAAACACTCAGTGTACCTAGTGGCATCCTAAACGTGGCTATTGGACTTTTGTCTAGTCCCACTAGTGCAAAGATATTTGCAGCATGTCTGCCTGCATTGCACACACCAACTCATTATAACTAAGCCATTATACTAGCAAACACTCAGTGTACCTAGTGGCATCCTAAACGTGGCTATTGGACTTTTGTATAGTCCCACTAGTGCAAAGATATTTGCAGCACGTCTGCCTGCATTGCACACTCAAACTTATTGTTACTAAGCCATTATACTAGCAAACACTCAGTGTACCTAGTGGCATCCTAAACGTGGCTATTGGACTTTTGTCTAGTCCCACTAGTGCAAAGACATTTGCAGCACGTCTGTCTGCATTGCACACTCAAACTCATTATAACTAAGCCATTATACTAGCAAACACTCAGTGTACCTAGTGGCATCCTAAACGTGGCTATTGGACTTTTGTCTAGTCACACTAGTGCAAAGACATTTGCAGCACGTCTGCCTGCATTGCACACTCCAACTCATTATAACTAAGCCATTATACTAGCAAACACTCAGTGTACGTAGTGGCATCCTAAACGTGGCTATTGGACTTTTGTCTAGTCCCACTAGTGCAAAGATATTTGCAGCACGTCTGCCTGCATTGCACACTCCAACTCATTATAACTAAGCCATTATACTAGCAAACACTCAGTGTAATTAGTGGCATCCTGAACGTGGCTATTGGACTTTTATCTAGTCCCACTAGTGCAAAGATATTTGCAGCACGTCTGCCTGCATTGCACACTCCAACTCATAACTAAGCCATTATACTAGCAAACACTCAGTGTACCTAGTGGCATCCTAAATGTGGCTATTGGACTTTTGTCTAGTCCCACTAGTGCAAAGACATTTGCAGCACGTCTGCCTGCATTGCACACTCCAACTCATTATAACTAAGCCATTATTCTAGCAAACACTCAGTGTACCTAGTGGCATCCTAAACCTGGCTATTGGACTTTTGTCTAGTCACACTAGTGCAAAGATATTTGCAGCACGTCTGCCTGCATTGCACACTCCAACTCATTTTAAGTAAGCCATTATACTAGCAAACACTCAGTGTACCTAGTGGCATCCTAAACGTGGCTATTGGACTTTTGTCTGGTCACACTAGTGCAAAGATATTTGCAGCACGTCTGCCTGCATTGCACACTACAACTCATTTTAAGTAAGCCATTATACTAGCAAACACTCAGTGTACCTAGTGGCATCCTAAACGTGGCTATTGGACTTTTGTCTAGTCCCACTAGTGCAAAGATATTTGCAGCACGTCTGCCTGCATTGCACACTCCAACTCATAACTAAGCCATTATACTAGCAAACACTCAGTGTACCTAGTGGCATCCTAAACGTGGCTATTGGACTTTTGTCTAGTCCCACTAGTGCAAAGATATTTGCAGCAGGTCTTACCGCATTGCACACTCCAACTCATTATAACTAAGCCATTATACTAGCAAACACTCAGTGTACCTAGTGGCATCCTAAACGTGGCTATTGGACTTTTGTATAGTCCCACTAGTGCAAATATATTTGCAGCACGACTTCCTGCATTGCACACTCAAACTTATTGTTACTAAGCCATTATACTAGCAAACACTGAGTGTACCTAGTGGCATCCTAAATGTGGCTATTGGACTTTTGTATAGTCCCACTAGTGCAAAGATATTTGCAGCACATCTGCCTGCATTGCACACTCCAACTCATTATAACTAATCCATTATACTAGCAAATACTCAGTGTACCTAGTGGCATCCTAAACGTGGCTATTGGACTTTTGTCTAGTCCCACTAGTGCAAAGACATTTGCAGCACGTCTGCCTGCATTGCACACTCCAACTCATTATAACTAAGCCATTATACTAGCAAACACTCAGTGTACCTAGTTTCATCCTAAACGTGGCTATTGGACTTTTGTCTAGTCCCACTAGTGCAAAGATATTTGAAGTATGTCTGCCTGCATTGCACACTCCAACTCATTATAACAAATACATTATACTAGCAAACACTCAGTGTACCTAGTGGCATCCTAAACGTGGCTATTGGATTTTTGTCTAGTCCCACTAGTGCAAAGACAATTGCAGCACGTTTGCCTGCATTGCAAACTCCAACTCATTATAACTAAGCCATTATACTAGCAAACACTCAGTGTACCTAGTGGCATCCTAAACGTGGCTATTGGACTTTTGTCTAGTCCCACTAGTGCAAAGATATTTGCAGCACGTCTGCCTGCATTGCACACTCCAACTCATTATAACTAAGCCATTATACTAGCAAACACTCAGTGTACCTAGTGGCATCCTAAACGTGGCTATTGGACTTTTGTCTAGTCCCACTAGTGCAAAGATATTTGCAGCATGTCTGCCTGCATTGCACACTCAAACTCATTATAACTAAGCCATTATACTAGCAAACACTCAGTGTACCTAGTGGCATCCTAAACGTGGCTATTGGACTTTTGTCTAGTCCCACTAGTGCAAAGATATTTGCAGCACGTCTGCCTGCATTGCACACTCCAACTCATTATAACTAAGCCATTATACTAGCAAACACTCAGTGTACCTAGTGGCATCCTAAACGTGGCTATTGGACTTTTGTCTAGTCCCACTAGTGCAAAGATATTTGCAGCATATCTGCCTGCATTGCACACTCAAACTCATTATAACTAAGCCATTATACTAGCAAACACTCAGTGTACCTAGTGGCATCCTAAACGTGGCTATTGGACTTTTGTCTAGTCACACTAGTGCAAAGATATTTGCAGCACGTCTTCCTGCATTGCACACTCCAACTCATAACTAAGCCATTATACTAGCAAACACTCAGTGTACCTAGTGGCATCCTAAACGTGGCTATTGGACTTTTGTCTAGTCCCACTAGTGCAAAGACATTTGCAGCACGTCTGCCTGCATTGCACACTCCAACTCATTATAACTAAGCCATTATACTAGCAAACACTCAGTGTACCTAGTGGCATTGTAAACGTGGCTATTGGACTTTTGTCTGGTCCCACTAGTGCAAAGATATTTGCAGCACGTCTGCCTGCATTGCACACTCCAACTCATTATAAGTAAGCCATTATACTAGCAAACACTCAGTGTACCTAGTGGCATCCTAAACGTGGCTATTGGACTTTTGTATAGTCCCACTAGTGCAAAGATATTTGCAGCACGTCTGCCTGCATTGCACACTCCAACTCATAACTAAGCCATTATACTAGCAAACACTCAGTGTACCTAGTGGCATCCTAAACGTGGCTATTTGACTTTTGTCTAGTCCCACTAGTTCAAAGACATTTGCAGCACGTCTGCCTGCATTGCACACTCAAACTTATTGTTACTAAGCCATTATACTAGCAAAAACTCAGTGTACCTAGTGGAATCCTAAACGTGGCTATTGGACTTTTGTCTAGTCCCACTAGTGCAAAGACACTTGCAGCATGTCTGCCTGCATTGCACACTCCAACTAATTATAACTAAGCCATTATACTAGCAAACACTCAGTGTACTTAGTGGCATCCTAAATGTGGCTATTGGACTTTTGTCTAGTCACACTAGTGCAAAGATATTTGCAGCACGTCTGCCTGCATTGCACACTCCAACTCATAACTAAGCCATTATACTAGCAAACACTCAGTGTACCTACTGGCATCCTAAACGTGGCTATTGGACTTTTGTCTAGTCCCACTAGTGCAAAGACATTTGCAGCACGTCTGCCTGCATTGCACACTCCAACTCATTATAACTAAGCCATTATACTAGCAAACACTCAGTGTACCTAGTGGCATCCTAAACGTGGCTATTGGACTTTTGTCTAGTCCCACTAGTGCAAAGATATTTGCAGCACGTCTGCCTGCATTGCACACTCCAACTCATTATAACTAAGCCATTATACTAGCAAACACCCAGTGTACCTAGTGGCATCCTAAACGTGGCTATTGGACTTTTGTCTACTCCCACTAGTGCAAAGACATTTGCAGCACGTCTGCCTGCATTGCACACTCCAACTCATTATAACTAAGCCATTATACTAGCAAACACTCAGTGTACCTAGTGGCATCCTAAACGTGGCTATTGGACTTTTGTCTAGTCCCACTAGTGCAAAGATATTTGCAGCACGTCAGCCTGCATTGCACACTCCAACTCATTATAACTAAGCCATTATACTAGCAAACACTCAGTGTACCTAGTGGCATCCTAAACGTGGCTATTGGACTTTTGTATAGTCCCACTAGTGCAATCAGCACGTCTGCCTGCATTGCACACTCAAACTTATTGTTACTAAGCCATTATACTAGCAAACACTCAGTGTACCTAGTGGCATCCTAAACGTGGCTATTGGACTTTTGTCTAGTCCCACTAGTGCAAAGACATTTGCAGCACGTCTGTCTGCATTGCACACTCCAACTCATTATAACTAAGCCATTATACTAGCAAACACTCAGTGTACCTAGTGGCATCCTAAAAGTGGCTATTGGACTTTTGTCTAGTCACACTAGTGCAAAGACATTTGCAGCACGTCTGCCTGCATTGCACACTCCAACTCATTATAACTAAGCCATTATACTAGCAAACACTCAGTGTACGTAGTGGCATCCTAAACGTGGCTATTGGACTTTTGTCTAGTCCCACTAGTGCAAAGATATTTGCAGCACGTCTGCCTGCATTGCACACTCCAACTCATTATAACTAAGCCATTATACTAGCAAACACTCAGTGTAATTAGTGGCATCCTGAACGTGGCTATTGGACTTTTGTCTAGTCCCACTAGTGCAAAGATATTTGCAGCACGTCTGCCTGCATTGCACACTCCAACTCATAACTAAGCCATTATACTAGCAAACACTCAGTGTACCTACTGGCATCCTAAACGTGGCTATTGGACTTTTGTCTAGTCCCACTAGTGCAAAGACATTTGCAGCACGTCTGCCTGCATTGCACACTCCAACTCATTATAACTAAGCCATTATACTAGCAAACACTCAGTGTACCTAGTTGCATCCTAAACGTGGCTATTGGACTTTTGTCTAGAAACACTAGTGCAAAGATATTTGCAGCACGTCTGCCTGCATTGCACACTCCAACTCATTATAACTAAGCCATTATACTAGCAAACACCCAGTGTACCTAGTGGCATCCTAAACGTGGCTATTGGACTTTTGTCTACTCCCACTAGTGCAAAGACATTTGCAGCACGTCTGCCTGCATTGCACACTCCAACTCATTATAACTAAGCCATTATACTAGCAAACACTCAGTGTACCTAGTGGCATCCTAAACGTGGCTATTGGACTTTTGTCTAGTCCCACTAGTGCAAAGATATTTGCAGCACGTCTGCCTGCATTGCACACTCCAACTCATTATAACTAAGCCATTATACTAGCAAACACCCAGTGTACCTAGTGGCATCCTAAACGTGGCTATTGGACTTTTGTCTACTCCCACTAGTGCAAAGACATTTGCAGCACGTCTGCCTGCATTGCACACTCCAACTCATTATAACTAAGCCATTATACTAGCAAACACTCAGTGTACCTAGTGGCATCCTAAACGTGGCTATTGGACTTTTGTCTAGTCCCACTAGTGCAAAGATATTTGCAGCACGTCTGCCTGCATTGCACACTCCAACTCATTATAACTAAGCCATTATACTAGCAAACACTCAGTGTACCTAGTGGCATCCTAAACGTGGCTATTGGACTTTTGTATAGTCCCACTAGTGCAATCAGCACGTCTGCCTGCATTGCACACTCAAACTTATTGTTACTAAGCCATTATACTAGCAAACACTCAGTGTACCTAGTGGCATCCTAAACGTGGCTATTGGACTTTTGTCTAGTCCCACTAGTGCAAAGACATTTGCAGCACGTCTGTCTGCATTGCACACTCCAACTCATTATAACTAAGCCATTATACTAGCAAACACTCAGTGTACCTAGTGGCATCCTAAAAGTGGCTATTGGACTTTTGTCTAGTCACACTAGTGCAAAGACATTTGCAGCACGTCTGCCTGCATTGCACACTCCAACTCATTATAACTAAGCCATTATACTAGCAAACACTCAGTGTACGTAGTGGCATCCTAAACGTGGCTATTGGACTTTTGTCTAGTCCCACTAGTGCAAAGATATTTGCAGCACGTCTGCCTGCATTGCACACTCCAACTCATTATAACTAAGCCATTATACTAGCAAACACTCAGTGTAATTAGTGGCATCCTAAACGTGGCTATTGGACTTTTGTCTAGTCCCACTAGTGCAAAGATATTTGCAGCACGTCTGCCTGCATTGCACACTCCAACTCATTATATCTAAGCCATTATACTAGCAAACAATCAGTGTACCTAGTGGCATCCTAAACGTGGCTATTGGACTTTTGTCTAGTCACACTAGTGCAAAGATATTTGCAGCACGTCTGCCTGCATTGCACACTCCAACTCATAACTAAGCCATTATACTAGCAAACACTCAGAGTACCTAGTGGCATCCTAAACGTGGCTATTTGACTTTTGTCTAGTCCCACTAGTTCAAAGACATTTGCAGCACGTCTGCCTGCATTGCACACTCAAACTTATTGTTACTAAGCCATTATACTAGCAAAAACTCAGTGTACCTAGTGGAATCCTAAACATGGCTATTGGACTTTTGTCTAGTCCCACTAGTGCAAAGACACTTGCAGCATGTCTGCCTGCATTGCACACTCCAACTAATTATAACTAAGCCATTATACTAGCAAACACTCAGTGTACCTAGTGGCATCCTAAACGTGGCTATTGGACTTTTGTCTAGTCACACTAGTGCAAAGATATTTGCAGCACGTCTGCCTGCATTGCACACTCCAACTCATAACTAAGCCATTATACTAGCAAACACTCAGTGTACCTACTGGCATCCTAAACGTGGCTATTGGACTTTTGTCTAGTCCCACTAGTGCAAAGACATTTGCAGCACGTCTGCCTGCATTGCACACTCCAACTCATTATAACTAAGCCATTATACTAGCAAACACTCAGTGTACCTAGTGGCATCCTAAACGTGGCTATTGGACTTTTGTCTAGTCCCACTAGTGCAAAGATATTTGCAGCACGTCTGCCTGCATTGCACACTCCAACTCATTATAACTAAGCCATTATACTAGCAAACACCCAGTGTACCTAGTGGCATCCTAAACGTGGCTATTGGACTTTTGTCTACTCCCACTAGTGCAAAGACATTTGCAGCACGTCTGCCTGCATTGCACACTCCAACTCATTATAACTAAGCCATTATACTAGCAAACACTCAGTGTACCTAGTGGCATCCTAAACGTGGCTATTGGACTTTTGTCTAGTCCCACTAGTGCAAAGATATTTGCAGCATGTCTGCCTGCATTGCACACTCCAACTCATTATAACTAAGCCATTATACTAGCAAACACTCAGTGTACCTAGTGGCATCCTAAACGTGGCTATTGGACTTTTGTATAGTCCCACTAGTGCAAAGATATTTGCAGCACGTCTGCCTGCATTGCACACTCAAACTTATTGTTACTAAGCCATTATACTAGCAAACACTCAGTGTACCTAGTGGCATCCTAAACGTGGCTATTGGACTTTTGTCTAGTCCCACTAGTGCAAAGACATTTGCAGCACGTCTGTCTGCATTGCACACTCCAACTCATTATAACTAAGCCATTATACTAGCAAACACTCAGTGTACCTAGTAACATCCTAAACGTGGCTATTGGACTTTTGTCTAGTCACACTAGTGCAAAGACATTTGCAGCACGTCTGCCTGCATTGCACACTCCAACTCATTATAACTAAGCCATTATACTAGCAAACACTCAGTGTACGTAGTGGCATCCTAAACGTGGCTATTGGACTTTTGTCTAGTCCCACTAGTGCAAAGATATTTGCAGCACGTCTGCCTGCATTGCACACTCCAACTCATTATAACTAAGCCATTATACTAGCAAACACTCAGTGTAATTAGTGGCATCCTGAACGTGGCTATTGGACTTTTGTCTAGTCCCACTAGTGCAAAGATATTTGCAGCACGTCTGCCTGCATTGCACACTCCAACTCATAACTAAGCCATTATACTAGCAAACACTCAGTGTACCTAGTGGCATCCTAAACGTGGCTATTGGACTTTTGTCTAGTCCCACTAGTGCAAAGACATTTGCAGCACGTCTGCCTGCATTGCACACTCCAACTCATTATAACTAAGCCATTATTCTAGCAAACACTCAGTGTACCTAGTGGCATCCTAAACGTGGCTATTGGACTTTTGTCCAGTCCCACTAGTGCAAAGATATTTGCAGCACGTCTGCCTGCATTTCACACTCCAACTCATTATAACTAAGCCATTATAGTAGCAAACACTCAGTGTACCTAGTGGCATCCTAAACGTGGCTATTGGACTTTTGTCTAGTCCCACTAGTGCAAAGGTATTTGCAGCACGTCTGCCTGCATTGCACACTCAAACTCATTATAACTAAGCCATTATATTAACAAACACTCAGTGTACCTAGTGGCATCCTAAACATGGCTATTGGACTTTTTTCTAGTCCCACTAGTGCAAAGACATTTGCAGCACGTCTGCCTGCATTGCACACTCCAACTCATTATAACTTAGCCATTATACTAGCAAACATTCAGTGTACCTAGTGGCATCCTAAACGTGGCTATTGGACTTTTGTCTAGTCCCACTAGTGCAAAGATATTTGCAGCACGTCTGCCTGCATTGCACACTCCAACTCATTATAACTAAGCCATTATACTAGCAAACACTCAGTGTACCTAGTGGCATCCTAAACGTGGCTATTGGACTTTTGTATAGTCCCACTAGTGCAAAGATATTTGCAGCACGTCTGCCTGCATTGCACTCTCAAACTTATTGTTACTAAGCCATTATACTAGCAAACACTGAGTGTACCTAGTGGCATTCTAAACGTGGCTATTGGACTTCTGTATAGTCCCACTAGTGCAAAGATATTTGCAGCACATCTGCCTGCATTGCACACTCCAACTCATTATAGCTAAGCCATTATACTAGCAAACACTCAGTGTACCTAGTGGCATCCTAAACATGGCTATTGAACTTTTGTCTAGTCCCACTAGTGCAAAGACATTTGCAGCACGTCAGCCTGCATTGCACACTCCAACTCATTATAACTAAGCCATTATACTAGCAAACACTCAGTGTACCTAGTGGCATCCTAAACGTGGCTATTGGACTTTTGTATAGTCCCACTAGTGCAAAGATATTTGCAGCACGTCTGCCTGCATTGCACACTCAAACTTATTGTTACTAAGCCATTATACTAGCAAACACTCAGTGTACCTAATGGCATCCTAAACGTGGCTATTGGACTTTTGTCTAGTCCCACTAGTGCAAAGACATTTGCAGCACGTCTGTCTGCATTGCACACTCCAACTCATTATAACTAAGCCATTATACTAGCAAACACTCAGTGTACCTAGTGGCATCCTAAACGTGGCTATTGGACTTTTGTCTAGTCAAACTAGTGCAAAGACATTTGCAGCACGTCTGCCTGCATTGCACACTCCAACTCATTATAACTAAGCCATTATACTAGCAAACACTCAGTGTACGTAGTGGCATCCTAAACGTGGCTATTGGACTTTTGTCTAGTCCCACTAGTGCAAAGATATTTGCAGCACGTCTGCCTGCATTGCACACTCCAACTCATTATAACTAAGCCATTATACTAGCAAACACTCAGTGTAATTAGTGGAATCCTGAACGTGGCTATTGGACTTTTGTCTAGTCCCACTAGTGCAAAGATATTTGCAGCACGTCTGCCTGCATTGCACACTCCAACTCATAACTAAGCCATTATACTAGCAAACACTCAGTGTACCTAGTGGCATCCTAAACGTGGCTATTGGACTTTTGTCTAGTCCCACTAGTGCAAAGACATTTGCAGCACGTCTGCCTGCATTGCACACTCCAACTCATTATAACTAAGCCATTATACTAGCAAACACTCAGTGTACCTAGTGGCATCCTAAACGTGGCTATTGGACTTTTGTCTAGTCCCACTAGTGCAAAGATATTTGCAGCACGTCTGCCTGCATTGCACACTCCAACTCATTATAACTAAGCCATTATACTAGCAAACACCCAGTGTACCTAGTGGCATCCTAAACGTGGCTATTGGACTTTTGTCTACTCCCACTAGTGCAAAGACATTTGCAGCACGTCTGCCTGCATTGCACACTCCAACTCATTATAACTAAGCCATTATACTAGCAAACACTCAGTGTACCTAGTGGCATCCTAAACGTGGCTATTGGACTTTTGTCTAGTCCCACTAGTGCAAAGATATTTGCAGCACGTCTGCCTGCATTGCACACTCCAACTCATTATAACTAAGCCATTATACTAGCAAACACCCAGTGTACCTAGTGGCATCCTAAACGTGGCTATTGGACTTTTGTCTACTCCCACTAGTGCAAAGACATTTGCAGCACGTCTGCCTGCATTGCACACTCCAACTCATTATAACTAAGCCATTATACTAGCAAACACTCAGTGTACCTAGTGGCATCCTAAACGTGGCTATTGGACTTTTGTCTAGTCCCACTAGTGCAAAGATATTTGCAGCACGTCTGCCTGCATTGCACACTCCAACTCATTATAACTAAGCCATTATACTAGCAAACACTCAGTGTACCTAGTGGCATCCTAAACGTGGCTATTGGACTTTTGTATAGTCCCACTAGTGCAATCAGCACGTCTGCCTGCATTGCACACTCAAACTTATTGTTACTAAGCCATTATACTAGCAAACACTCAGTGTACCTAGTGGCATCCTAAACGTGGCTATTGGACTTTTGTCTAGTCCCACTAGTGCAAAGACATTTGCAGCACGTCTGTCTGCATTGCACACTCCAACTCATTATAACTAAGCCATTATACTAGCAAACACTCAGTGTACCTAGTGGCATCCTAAAAGTGGCTATTGGACTTTTGTCTAGTCACACTAGTGCAAAGACATTTGCAGCACGTCTGCCTGCATTGCACACTCCAACTCATTATAACTAAGCCATTATACTAGCAAACACTCAGTGTACGTAGTGGCATCCTAAACGTGGCTATTGGACTTTTGTCTAGTCCCACTAGTGCAAAGATATTTGCAGCACGTCTGCCTGCATTGCACACTCCAACTCATTATAACTAAGCCATTATACTAGCAAACACTCAGTGTAATTAGTGGCATCCTGAACGTGGCTATTGGACTTTTGTCTAGTCCCACTAGTGCAAAGATATTTGCAGCACGTCTGCCTGCATTGCACACTCCAACTCATTATATCTAAGCCATTATACTAGCAAACACTCAGTGTACCTAGTGGCATCCTAAACGTGGCTATTGGACTTTTGTCTAGTCACACTAGTGCAAAGATATTTGCAGCACGTCTGCCTGCATTGCACACTCCAACTCATAACTAAGCCATTATACTAGCAAACACTCAGAGTACCTAGTGGCATCCTAAACGTGGCTATTTGACTTTTGTCTAGTCCCACTAGTTCAAAGACATTTGCAGCACGTCTGCCTGCATTGCACACTCAAACTTATTGTTACTAAGCCATTATTGTTACGGTTGCTGCGAGCACTGGAGACTATGTCCAGATTTCTTGCTACTGCACATGTGCGAGCGCTGGAGACTAAGTCCAGATTTCTTGCTACTGCACATGTGCGAGCGCTGGAGACTAAGTCCAGATTTCTTGCTACTGCACATGTGCGAGCGCTGGAGACTAAGTCCAGATTTCTTGCTACTGCACATGTGCGAGCGCCAGAGACTAAGTCCAATCTTGGAGCCATTGCACATGTGCGGGTGACATCATCGCTGACACGAGGTCACATGTCTCTGACACCTTCTATGCCGATTGGTCGCTGGTCATTTGCTTGTGACGTCTTGCTCGGTGATAGGCCAGCATGACGTCACTCCTGTCGTTCTGGAAGCGGATTGGCTCTGGTGTCCTCCATCTTGGATGAGGCACAGAGTCTATATAAGACCCTGACACACGCCGCATGGTGCTCAGTCCTCTTGGTTCATGCATATGAGTAGACGCTCTGTGCGCGTTCCTCTAGGCATTCCTCTGTCTATGCTAGGTGAGCGCTACCGGCAGGGTAGCGTTCTTATACCTTACAGCTTCGGCTGCTGTCCGTATCCTTACCTCTTAGGGGAGCGGACATAGGCAGGTGCCTGAGGCACATGGTCTGGCTGGGCCTTGTGATTGTACTCGTAGGTGGACGTTGCCGCTAGGGTAACGTTCCTTATACTGCGTCTGGCAGTTGTTCGTATCCTCGCACACTAGGGGAGCGAACAGAGGTAGGAGCTTTGTGCGGCTTACGCTGCTGTTCGTCTCTTTTGCACCACTAGAAGAGCGGACCTAGGCAGGTGCCATATCTAGTGGTTCGTGTCCTCGCACACTAGTGGAGCGAACGCAGGTAGGAGCTTTGTGCGGCTTACGCTGCTGTTCGTCTCTTTTGCACCACTAGAAGAGCGGACCTAGGTAGGTGCCATTTCGCACACATTGCCTTTGTCTCTGTGATTATTAACAGAGATCATTCCACACACCCTCCAAGTAAGGGAGGAATTGCTTTACTTTCTTATTATATCCTTCTGTGAGTTAACAGAGGTATTGCACTCTGCCATAGTCTGCAGCAAAGTCTTTGCACGGTGGACCCTGACTGTCTGATACTCCTTTCGGTTATTATCAGACAGCCCCCCGTAACATTAGGACTGAGCCAAGGGTCTGGCAGTTATGGCAGAATATCAGCAGTTACACCGTTACATACAAGTACTTGAGTCACGGCTCAAGAGTATAGAGGATAAACCTCAGACCATGGTGACATCTGCACATGATCCTCGACTTGCTCTACCAAACAGATATTCTGGCGATGCCAGATCATGTCGTGGTTTCATTAGTCAGTGTCAGATACACCTAGAGGTTAACTCTTCTCGCTTCTCTACGGAGAGGTCCAGAGTAGGCTTTATCATCTCCTTACTTCAGGACAAAGCCTTAGAATGGGCGACTCCCCTATGGGAGCGCTCTGATGTGGTTACTCTGAGACATCAAGACTTTCTTGATGCTCTTAAGGCGGTATTCATGGGTCCGCAGGTTACCCATGATGCGGCCCTGAGACTGTTAGATCTATCTCAGGGTTCGTTATCCACTAGTTCTTATGCCATTGCTTTTAGAACTCTGGTGGCAGAACTAGATTGGCCAGAGAAGGTGTTGATTCCTATCTTCTGGAGAGGGTTGGCTGGCTATGTCAAGGATGCCCTTGCTACTCGTGAAGTCCCTGCTTCTCTGGAGGACTTGATCACAGTAGCAACGAGGATCGATGTACGCCATAAGGAACGTAGACTCGAGGTCTCTTCCTCACGCCCTAAGCATCGGGCTATTCCAGTTGTTGAGGGTCCACTACCATCTTCCTCAGCATCTGAAACATCTCCCACTCCTATGGAGTTAGGTCATACGTTCTCCAGACTACGCAAGTCTGGTCCTCCTATATGTTACGTATGTCGTCAGGCTGGGCACTATGCCAACAAGTGTCCTAGTCGTCAGGGAAACTCCGTGGCCTAGTAACCATTAGAGGGGGGTTACTAGAGACGTCTTCTGCACCCTCTAAGTGTTGTATCCCAGGTCAGCTCTCGCTATCTGAGAATACATGGCCTATTATGGCTTTTGTGGATTCCGGAGCTGACGGGATTTTTGTGTCCTTAGGATTTGTAAAGGGACACAATATTCCCTCTATCATGTTAGAGGCGCCTATTCCTGTCCGTGTTGTTAATGGAACTATGTTGTCTGACTCCATTACATTGAGGACAGTTCCCTTGCGCCTTTCCCTGTCTCAGGGTCACATAGAGGAGATTTCTTTTCTTGTTTTGCCTGAGGGTATAGACGACGTCCTTCTGGGTCTTCCATGGCTTCGGACTCATGCTCCTCACATTGACTGGGAGTCTGACAGCATTATTAGTTGGGGTTCGAAATGTCAGTCCCGATGTCTTCCCTTACCACCTAAGGTCGTTGCAGTTGCATCAACTGATCTCTCTCCCATACCTACACCCTATTTGGATTTCGCTGACGTGTTCTCCAAACAGGGTGCTGAGGTTCTTCCACCCCATAGGCCGTATGACTGTGCCATAGACCTTATCCCAGGTTCGGTTCCACCTAAAGGCAGGGTTTACCCCCTGTCGATACCTGAGTCGGAGGCCATGTCGACCTATATAAGAGAGAGCTTAGAGAAGGGGTTCATTCGTAAGTCTGTCTCTCCCGCGGGAGCTGGGTTTTTCTTTGTTCGGAAGAAAGAGGGTGATTTGCGTCCCTGCATAGATTACAGGGGTCTCAACGCAATCACAATAAAGAACAAATACCCATTACCTTTAATTTCGGAGCTCTTTGACAGACTGAGAGGAGTTCAAGTTTTTACGAAGTTGGATCTGCGGGGTGCGTATAACTTGGTACGAATTCGAAAGGGTGACGAATGGAAGACCGCTTTTAACACCCGAGACGGTCACTATGAATACCTCGTCATGCCTTTTGGGTTATGTAATGCACCCGCAGTATTTCAGGACTTCGTAAATGATGTGTTCAGGGATTTACTGTTATCCTCAGTAGTGGTGTATCTGGACGACATCCTGATTTTTTCTCCTGATCTGGAGACTCATCGTCAGGATGTCGTTCGTGTCCTTTCCCGTTTAAGGGAGCACTCATTGTTTGCTAAACTCGAGAAATGTGTATTCGAGCAGTCCTCATTGCCTTTTTTGGGTTACATTATCTCACAAGAGGGTCTGGCTATGGATCCTGCGAAGCTCTCTGCTGTCCTGCAATGGTCCGAACCTCATTCCTTGAAGGCGGTGCAACGCTTCTTAGGATTTATAAATTATTACAGGCAGTTCATACCCCATTTTTCTACTTTGGTGGCCCCTTTGGTGGCCTTGACTAAGAAAGGTGCTAATCCCAAAGCCTGGTCTACTGAGACATCTCAGGCTTTTGAGGCAGTAAAAAGACACTTTTCAACTGCTCCCGTTCTTCAAAGACCCGATGAGAGTAAGCCCTTCCTCTTAGAGGTTGATGCCTCTTCAGTGGGTGCTGGTGCGGTCTTGTATCAAAAGAACGGTGCAGGTAGAAAAAGGCCGTGTTTCTTCTTTGCTAAAACCTTTTCACCGGCAGAGAGAAACTATACCATTGGGGATAGGGAACTGCTCGCCTTGAGATTAGCCTTGGAGGAGTGGCGTCACTTGCTGGAAGGAGCGAAACATCCTTTCCAGGTCTATACAGACCATAAGAATCTGACGTACTTACAAACCGCTCAGCGTCTGAATCCTCGCCAAGCCCGCTGGTCCTTGTTTTTCTCCCGCTTTCACTTCTCCATTAACTATTTGTCTGGGAGTAAGAATAACAAGGCAGACGCCCTGTCTCGCTCTATGCTTTCTACCCAGGAAGAGATTGACGAACCTCGTCTTATCCTTCCCTCCAGGGTTTTTCATACGCTCTCCCCTGTGACGTTAGACCAAATCCCACCGGGCAAGACATTTGTTCCGCCTGATCGACAGAATGATATACTGTCATGGGCCCACACCTCAAAGGTGGGTGGGCATTTTGGTATTAGGCGGACACGAGAGTTACTGGAGAGGTGGTATTGGTGGCCACACTTAGCCAGCCACGTCAAGAGATATGTCGGTTCCTGCTACTCGTGTGCTCGCAACCGTCCATTACGGCAGAGACCGGCTGGGCTCTTGCATCCTTTACCAGTGCCAGATAGACCATGGGAGGTGGTAGGCATGGACTTTGTGGGTGATCTTCCATGTTCACAGGGACATAGATTTGTGTGGGTCATTACGGACCATTTCTCCCGGATGGTTCATCTCGTACCGTTATCGAGAATCCCATCTTCCAGGGTACTAGCCAAACTATTCCTCAAGCATGTCTTTAGGCTTCATGGGATGCCAGATCGTATCATTTGTGATAGAGGCCCGCAATTTACTTCCCGTTTCTGGCGAGATCTTTGTAGCCTTCTGCAAATTGAGTTGAATCTCTCTTCGGCATACCATCCGGAGACTAATGGTTTGGTTGAACGTACCAATCAATCTATGATTATATACCTTCGACACTTTGTTGCTGAGAACCACGATAACTGGTCCTCCCTCCTACCCTGGGCAGAATTTGCCCTTAACAATTCGCTGGCTGAGGCCACTGGGCAGACACCGTTCGTACTCAATAATGGGCAACACCCTAGGGTACCGGTACCGTTTCCCGCTGCTGCACCTCCTCCTCTTGTGGCCGACTGGGCAACTAATGCCAGAGAGGTTTGGGATCGGACTCAAGAGTCGATCCAAGCAGCTAAGGACCGTATGAAGACGGTGTCCGATCGGTTTCGTCGCCCGGCTCCTGTCTTTTCTCCAGGGGACTTTGTGTGGCTCTCTGCAAAACACGTGAGACTTAGAGTGAGCTCTGTCAAATTTGCTCCTCGCTTCCTGGGTCCTTATGAGGTTCTTCGACAGGTAAATCCTGTAGTCTATCAATTGAAGTTACCTGTCCATCTTAGGATTCATGACAAATTCCATGTCTCACTGCTAAAGCCGGCTATTTTACCTCACGCTCGTGAAGTGCACTCTCCTGCCTCTGATTCCTCTCGCTCTAGCTATGAGGTACGAGCCATAGTTGGTTCTAAGATGGTTAGAGGGCGCAGGTTCTTCTTGATAGATTGGGAGGGCTATGGCCCGGAACATCGCTCTTGGGAGCCTGAGGAGGCTGTCCATGCTCCCGACTTAGTTGCCGATTATCTGCGTCGCCGGGAGGGGGGCCCTTGAGGGGGAGGTACTGTTACGGTTGCTGCGAGCACTGGAGACTATGTCCAGATTTCTTGCTACTGCACATGTGCGAGCGCTGGAGACTAAGTCCAGATTTCTTGCTACTGCACATGTGCGAGCGCTGGAGACTAAGTCCAGATTTCTTGCTACTGCACATGTGCGAGCGCTGGAGACTAAGTCCAGATTTCTTGCTACTGCACATGTGCGAGCGCCAGAGACTAAGTCCAATCTTGGAGCCATTGCACATGTGCGGGTGACATCATCGCTGACACGAGGTCACATGTCTCTGACACCTTCTATGCCGATTGGTCGCTGGTCATGTGCTTGTGACGTCTTGCTCGGTGATAGGCCAGCATGACGTCACTCCTGTCGTTCTGGAAGCGGATTGGCTCTGGTGTCCTCCATCTTGGATGAGGCACAGAGTCTATATAAGACCCTGACACACGCCGCATGGTGCTCAGTCCTCTTGGTTCATGCATATGAGTAGACGCTCTGTGCGCGTTCCTCTAGGCATTCCTCTGTCTATGCTAGGTGAGCGCTACCGGCAGGGTAGCGTTCTTATACCTTACAGCTTCGGCTGCTGTCCGTATCCTTACCTCTTAGGGGAGCGGACATAGGCAGGTGCCTGAGGCACATGGTCTGGCTGGGCCTTGTGATTGTACTCGTAGGTGGACGTTGCCGCTAGGGTAACGTTCCTTATACTGCGTCTGGCAGTTGTTCGTATCCTCGCACACTAGGGGAGCGAACAGAGGTAGGAGCTTTGTGCGGCTTACGCTGCTGTTCGTCTCTTTTGCACCACTAGAAGAGCGGACCTAGGTAGGTGCCATTTCGCACACATTGCCTTTGTCTCTGTGATTATTAACAGAGATCATTCCACACACCCTCCAAGTAAGGGAGGAATTGCTTTACTTTCTTATTATATCCTTCTGTGAGTTAACAGAGGTATTGCACTCTGCCATAGTCTGCAGCAAAGTCTTTGCACGGTGGACCCTGACTGTCTGATACTCCTTTCGGTTATTATCAGACAGCCCCCCGTAACAATTATACTAGCAAAAACTCAGTGTACCTAGTGGAATCCTAAACGTGGCTATTGGACTTTTGTCTAGTCCCACTAGTGCAAAGACACTTGCAGCATGTCTGCCTGCATTGCACACTCCAACTAATTATAACTAAGCCATTATACTAGCAAACACTCAGTGTACCTAGTGGCATCCTAAACGTGGCTATTGGACTTTTGTCTAGTCACACTAGTGCAAAGATATTTGCAGCACGTCTGCCTGCATTGCACACTCCAACTCATAACTAAGCCATTATACTAGCAAACACTCAGTGTACCTACTGGCATCCTAAACGTGGCTATTGGACTTTTGTCTAGTCCCACTAGTGCAAAGACATTTGCAGCACGTCTGCCTGCATTGCACACTCCAACTCATTATAACTAAGCCATTATACTTGCAAACACTCAGTGTACCTAGTGGCATCCTAAACGTGGCTATTGGACTTTTGTCTAGTCCCACTAGTGCAAAGATATTTGCAGCACGTCTGCCTGCATTGCACACTCCAACTCATTATAACTAAGCCATTATACTAGCAAACACCCAGTGTACCTAGTGGCATCCTAAACGTGGCTATTGGACTTTTGTCTACTCCCACTAGTGCAAAGACATTTGCAGCACGTCTGCCTGCATTGCACACTCCAACTCATTATAACTAAGCCATTATACTAGCAAACACTCAGTGTACCTAGTGGCATCCTAAACGTGGCTATTGGACTTTTGTCTAGTCCCACTAGTGCAAAGATATTTGCAGCATGTCTGCCTGCATTGCACACTCCAACTCATTATAACTAAGCCATTATACTAGCAAACACTCAGTGTACCTAGTGGCATCCTAAACGTGGCTATTGGACTTTTGTATAGTCCCACTAGTGCAAAGATATTTGCAGCACGTCTGCCTGCATTGCACACTCAAACTTATTGTTACTAAGCCATTATACTAGCAAACACTCAGTGTACCTAGTGGCATCCTAAACGTGGCTATTGGACTTTTGTCTAGTCCCACTAGTGCAAAGACATTTGCAGCACGTCTGCCTGCATTGCACACTCCAACTCATTATAACTAAGCCATTATACTAGCAAACACTCAGTGTACGTAGTGGCATCCTAAACGTGGCTATTGGACTTTTGTCTAGTCCCACTAGTGCAAAGATATTTGCAGCACGTCTGCCTGCATTGCACATTCCAACTCATTATAACTAAGCCATTATACTAGCAAACACTCAGTGTAATTAGTGGCATCCTGAACGTGGCTATTGGACTTTTGTCTAGTCCCACTAGTGCAAAGATATTTGCAGCACGTCTGCCTGCATTGCACACTCCAACTCATAACTAAGTCATTATACTAGCAAACACTCAGTGTACCTAGTGGCATCCTAAACGTGGCTATTGGACTTTTGTCTAGTCCCACTAGTGCAAAGACATTTGCAGCACGTCTGCCTGCATTGCACACTCCAACTCATTATAACTAAGCCATTATTCTAGCAAACACTCAGTGTACCTAGTGGCATCCTAAACGTGGCTATTGGACTTTTGTCCAGTCCCACTAGTGCAAAGATATTTGCAGCACGTCTGCCTGCATTTCACACTCCAACTCATTATAACTAAGCCATTATAGTAGCAAACACTCAGTGTACCTAGTGGCATCCTAAACGTGGCTATTGGACTTTTGTCTAGTCCCACTAGTGCAAAGGTATTTGCAGCACGTCTGCCTGCATTGCACACTCAAACTCATTATAACTAAGCCATTATATTAACAAACACTCAGTGTACCTAGTGGCATCCTAAACATGGCTATTGGACTTTTTTCTAGTCCCACTAGTGCAAAGACATTTGCAGCACGTCTGCCTGCATTGCACACTCCAACTCATTATAACTAAGCCATTATACTAGCAAACATTCAGTGTACCTAGTGGCATCCTAAACGTGGCTATTGGACTTTTGTCTAGTCCCACTAGTGCAAAGATATTTGCAGCACGTCTGCCTGCATTGCACACTCCAACTCATTATAACTAAGCCATTATACTAGCAAACACTCAGTGTACCTAGTGGCATCCTAAACGTGGCTATTGGACTTTTGTATAGTCCCACTAGTGCAAAGATATTTGCAGCACGTCTGCCTGCATTGCACTCTCAAACTTATTGTTACTAAGCCATTATACTAGCAAACACTGAGTGTACCTAGTGGCATTCTAAACGTGGCTATTGGACTTCTGTATAGTCCCACTAGTGCAAAGATATTTGCAGCACATCTGCCTGCATTGCACACTCCAACTCATTATAGCTAAGCCATTATACTAGCAAACACTCAGTGTACCTAGTGGCATCCTAAACATGGCTATTGAACTTTTGTCTAGTCCCACTAGTGCAAAGACATTTGCAGCACGTCAGCCTGCATTGCACACTCCAACTCATTATAACTAAGCCATTATACTAGCAAACACTCAGTGTACCTAGTGGCATCCTAAACGTGGCTATTGGACTTTTGTATAGTCCCACTAGTGCAAAGATATTTGCAGCACGTCTGCCTGCATTGCACACTCAAACGTATTGTTACTAAGCCATTATACTAGCAAACACTCAGTGTACCTAATGGCATCCTAAACGTGGCTATTGGACTTTTGTCTAGTCCCACTAGTGCAAAGACATTTGCAGCACGTCTGTCTGCATTGCACACTCCAACTCATTATAACTAAGCCATTATACTAGCAAACACTCAGTGTACCTAGTGGCATCCTAAACGTGGCTATTGGACTTTTGTCTAGTCAAACTAGTGCAAAGACATTTGCAGCACGTCTGCCTGCATTGCACACTCCAACTCATTATAACTAAGCCATTATACTAGCAAACACTCAGTGTACGTAGTGGCATCCTAAACGTGGCTATTGGACTTTTGTCTAGTCCCACTAGTGCAAAGATATTTGCAGCACGTCTGCCTGCATTGCACACTCCAACTCATTATAACTAAGCCATTATACTAGCAAACACTCAGTGTAATTAGTGGAATCCTGAACGTGGCTATTGGACTTTTGTCTAGTCCCACTAGTGCAAAGATATTTGCAGCATGTCTGCCTGCATTGCACACTCCAACTCATAACTAAGCCATTATACTAGCAAACACTCAGTGTACCTAGTGGCATCCTAAACGTGGCTATTGGACTTTTGTCTAGTCCCACTAGTGCAAAGACATTTGCAGCACGTCTGCCTGCATTGCACACTCCAACTCATTATAACTAAGCCATTATTCTAGCAAACACTCAGTGTACCTAGTGGCATCCTAAACGTGGCTATTGGACTTTTGTCTAGTCCCACTAGTGCAAAGACATTTGCAGCACGTCTGCCTGCATTGCACACTCCAACTCATTATAACTAAGCCATTATTCTAGCAAACACTCAGTGTACCTAGTGGCATCCTAAACGTGGCTATTGGACTTTTGTCCAGTCCCACTAGTGCAAAGATATTTGCAGCACGTCTGCCTGCATTTCACACTCCAACTCATTATAACTAAGCCATTATAGTAGCAAACACTCAGTGTACCTAGTGGCATCCTAAACGTGGCTATTGGACTTTTGTCCAGTCCCACTAGTGCAAAGATATTTGCAGCACGTCTGCCTGCATTTCACACTCCAACTCATTATAACTAAGCCATTATACTAGCAAACATTCAGTGTACCTAGTGGCATCCTAAACGTGGCTATTGGACTTTTGTCTAGTCCCACTAGTGCAAAGATATTTGCAGCACGTCTGCCTGCATTGCACACTCCAACTCATTATAACTAAGCCATTATACTAGCAAACACTCAGTGTACCTAGTGGCATCCTAAACGTGGCTATTGGACTTTTGTATAGTCCCACTAGTGCAAAGATATTTGCAGCACGTCTGCCTGCATTGCACTCTCAAACTTATTGTTACTAAGCCATTATACTAGCAAACACTGAGTGTACCTAGTGGCATTCTAAACGTGGCTATTGGACTTCTGTATAGTCCCACTAGTGCAAAGATATTTGCAGCACATCTGCCTGCATTGCACACTCCAACTCATTATAGCTAAGCCATTATACTAGCAAACACTCAGTGTACCTAGTGGCATCCTAAACATGGCTATTGAACTTTTGTCTAGTCCCACTAGTGCAAAGACATTTGCAGCACGTCAGCCTGCATTGCACACTCCAACTCATTATAACTAAGCCATTATACTAGCAAACACTCAGTGTACCTAGTGGCATCCTAAACGTGGCTATTGGACTTTTGTATAGTCCCACTAGTGCAAAGATATTTGCAGCACGTCTGCCTGCATTGCACACTCAAACTTATTGTTACTAAGCCATTATACTAGCAAACACTCAGTGTACCTAATGGCATCCTAAACGTGGCTATTGGACTTTTGTCTAGTCCCACTAGTGCAAAGACATTTGCAGCACGTCTGTCTGCATTGCACACTCCAACTCATTATAACTAAGCCATTATACTAGCAAACACTCAGTGTACCTAGTGGCATCCTAAACGTGGCTATTGGACTTTTGTCTAGTCAAACTAGTGCAAAGACATTTGCAGCACGTCTGCCTGCATTGCACACTCCAACTCATTATAACTAAGCCATTATACTAGCAAACACTCAGTGTACGTAGTGGCATCCTAAACGTGGCTATTGGACTTTTGTCTAGTCCCACTAGTGCAAAGATATTTGCAGCACGTCTGCCTGCATTGCACACTCCAACTCATTATAACTAAGCCATTATACTAGCAAACACTCAGTGTAATTAGTGGAATCCTGAACGTGGCTATTGGACTTTTGTCTAGTCCCACTAGTGCAAAGATATTTGCAGCACGTCTGCCTGCATTGCACACTCCAACTCATAACTAAGCCATTATACTAGCAAACACTCAGTGTACCTAGTGGCATCCTAAACGTGGCTATTGGACTTTTGTCTAGTCCCACTAGTGCAAAGACATTTGCAGCACGTCTGCCTGCATTGCACACTCCAACTCATTATAACTAAGCCATTATTCTAGCAAACACTCAGTGTACCTAGTGGCATCCTAAACGTGGCTATTGGACTTTTGTCCAGTCCCACTAGTGCAAAGATATTTGCAGCACGTCTGCCTGCATTTCACACTCCAACTCATTATAACTAAGCCATTATACTAGCAAACACTCAGTGTACCTAGTGGCATAATAAACGTGGCTATTGGACTTTTGTCTAGTCCCACTAGTGCAAAGGTATTTGCAGCACGTCTGCCTGCATTGCACACTCAAACTCATTATAACTAAGCCATTATACTAACAAACACTCAGTGTACCTAGTGGCATCCTAAACATGGCTATTGGACTTTTTTCTAGTCCCACTAGTGCAAAGACATTTGCAGCACGTCTGCCTGCATTGCACACTCCAACTCATTATAACTAAGCCATTATACTAGCAAACATTCAGTGTACCTAGTGGCATCCTAAACGTGGCTATTGGACTTTTGTCTAGTCCCACTAGTGCAACGATATTTGCAGCACGTCTGCCTGCATTGCACACTCCAACTCATTATAACTAAGCCATTATACTAGCAAACACTCAGTGTACCTAGTGGCATCCTAAACGTGGCTATTGGACTTTTGTATAGTCCCACTAATGCAAAGATATTTGCAGCACGTCTGCCTGCATTGCACTCTCAAACTTATTGTTACTAAGCCATTATACTAGCAAACACTGAGTGTACCTAGTGGCATTCTAAACGTGGCTATTGGACTTCTGTATAGTCCCACTAGTGCAAAGATATTTGCAGCACATCTGCCTGCATTGCACACTCCAACTCATTATAGCTAAGCCATTATACTAGCAAACACTCAGTGTACCTAGTGGCATCCTAAACGTGGCTATTGAACTTTTGTCTAGTCCCACTAGTGCAAAGACATTTGCAGCACGTCTGCCTGCATTGCACACTCCAACCCATTATAACTAAGCCATTATACTAGCAAACACACAGTGTACCTAGTGGCATCCTAAACGTGGCTATTAAACTTTTGTCTAGTCCCACTAGTGCAAGGATATTTGCAGCACGTCTGCCTACATTGCACACTCCAACTCATAACTAAGCCATTATACTAGCAAACACTCAGTGTACCTAGTGGCATCCTAAACGTGGCTATTGGACTTTTGTCTAGTCCCACTAGTGCAAAGACATTTGCAGCACGTCTGCCTTCATTGCACACTCCAACTCATTATAACTAAGCCATTATACTAGCAAACACTCAGTGTACCTAGTGGCATCCTAAACGTGGCTATTGGACTTTTGTCTAGTCCCACTAGTGCAAGGATATTTGCAGCACGTCTGCCTGCATTGCACACTCCAACTCATAACTAAGCCATTATACTAGCAAACACTCAGTGTACCTAGTGGCATCCTAAACGTGGCTATTGGACTTTTGTCTAGTCCCACTAGTGCAAAGACATTTGCAGCACGTCTGCCTTCATTGCACACTCCAACTCATTATAACTAAGCCATTATACTAGCAAACACTCAGTGTACCTAGTGGCATCCTAAACGTGGCTATTGGACTTTTGTCTAGTCCCACTAGTGCAAAGATATTTGCAGCACGTCTGCCTGCATTGCACACTCCAACTCATTATAACTAAGCCATTATACTAGCAAATACTCAGTGTACCTAGTGGCATCCTAAACGTGGCTATTGGACTTTTGTATAGTCCCACTAGTGCAAAGATATTTGCAGCACGTCTGCCTGCATTGCACACTCAAACTTATTGTTACTAAGCCATTATACTAGCAAACACTCAGTGTACCTAGTGGCATCCTAAACGTGGCTATTGGACTTTTGTCTAGTCCCACTAGTGCAAAGACATTTGCAGCACGTCTGCCTGCATTGCACACTCCAACTCATTATAACTAAGCCATTATACTAGCAAACACTCAGTGTACCTAGTGGTATCCTAAACGTGGCTATTGGACTTTTGTCTAGTCACACTAGTGCAAAGATATTTGCAGCACGTCTGCCCGCATTGCACACTCCAACTCATTATAACTAAGCCATTATACTAGCAAACACTCAGTGTACCTAGTGGCATCCTAAACGTGACTATTGGACTTTTGTCTAGTCCCACTAGTGCAAAGACATTTGCAGCACATCTGCCTGCATTGCACACTCCAACTCATTATAACTAAGCCATTATACTAGCAAACACTCAGTGTACCTAGTGGCATCCTAAACGTGGCTATTGGACTTTTGTCTAGTCCCACTAGTACAAATATATTTGCAGCACGTCTGCCTGCATTGCACACTCCAACTCATTATAACTAAGCCATTATACTAGCAAACACTCAGTGTAATTAGTGGCATCCTGAACGTGGCTATTGGACTTTTGTCTAGTCCCACTAGTGCAAAGATATTTGCAGCACGTCTGCCTGCATTGCACACTCCAACTCATAACTAAGCCATTATACTAGCAAACACTCAGTGTACCTAGTGGCATCCTAAACGTGGCTATTGGACTTTTGTCTAGTCCCACTAGTGCAAAGACATTTGCAGCACGTCTGCCTGCATTGCACACTCCAACTCATTATAACTAAGCCATTATTCTAGCAAACACTCAGTGTACCTAGTGGCATCCTAAACGTGGCTATTGGACTTTTGTCCAGTCCCACTAGTGCAAAGATATTTGCAGCACGTCTGCCTGCATTGCACACTCCAACTCACTATAACTAAGCCATTATACTAGCAAACACTCAGTGTACCTAGTGGCATACTAAACGTGGCTATTGGACTTTTGTCTAGTCCCACTAGTGCAAAGGTATTTGCAGCATGTCTGCCTGCATTGCACACTCAAACTCATTATAACTAAGCCATTATACTAACAAACACTCAGTGTACCTAGTGGCATCCTAAACATGGCTATTGGACTTTTGTCTAGTCCCACTAGTGCAAGGATATTTGCAGCACGTCTGCCTGCATTGCACACTCCAACTCATAACTAAGCCATTATACTAGCAAACACTCAGTGTACCTAGTGGCATCCTAAACGTGGCTATTGGACTTTTGTCTACTCCCACTAGTGAAAAGACATTTGCAGCACGTCTGCCTTCATTGCACACTCCAACTCATTATAACTAAGCCATTATACTAGCAAACACTCAGTGTACCTAGTGGCATCCTAAACGTGGCTATTGGACTTTTGTCTAGTCCCACTAGTGCAAAGATATTTGCAGCACGTCTGCCTGCATTGCACACTCCAACTCATTATAACTAATCCATTATACTAGCAAACACTCAGTGTACCTAGTGGCATCCTAAACGTGGCTATTGGACTTTTGTATAGTCCCACTAGTGCAAAGATATTTGCAGCACGTCTGCCTGCATTGCACACTCAAACTTATTGTTACTAAGCCATTATACTAGCAAACACTGAGTGTACCTAGTGGCATCCTAAATGTGGCTATTGGACTTTTGTTTAGTTCCACTAGTGCAAAGATATTTGCAGCACATCTGCCTGCATTGCACACTCCAACTCATTATAACTAAGCCATTATACTAGCAAACACTCAGTGTACCTAGTGGCATCCTAAATGTGGCTATTGGACTTTTGTCTAGTCCCACTAGTGCAAAGACATTTGCAGCACGTCTGCCTGCATTGCACACTCCAACTCATTATATCTAAGCCATTATACTAGCAAACACTCAGTGTACCTAGTGGCATCCTAAACGTGGCTATTGGACTTTTGTCTAGTCACACTAGTGCAAAGATATTTGCAGCACGTCTGCCTGCATTGCACACTCCAACTCATAACTAAGCCATTATACTAGCAAACACTCAGAGTACCTAGTGGCATCCTAAACGTGGCTATTTGACTTTTGTCTAGTCCCACTAGTTCAAAGACATTTGCAGCACGTCTGCCTGCATTGCACACTCAAACTTATTGTTACTAAGCCATTATACTAGCAAAAACTCAGTGTACCTAGTGGAATCCTAAACGTGGCTATTGGACTTTTGTCTAGTCCCACTAGTGCAAAGACACTTGCAGCATGTCTGCCTGCATTGCACACTCCAACTAATTATAACTAAGCCATTATACTAGCAAACACTCAGTGTACCTAGTGGCATCCTAAACGTGGCTATTGGACTTTTGTCTAGTCACACTAGTGCAAAGATATTTGCAGCACGTCTGCCTGCATTGCACACTCCAACTCATAACTAAGCCATTATACTAGCAAACACTCAGTGTACCTACTGGCATCCTAAACGTGGCTATTGGACTTTTGTCTAGTCCCACTAGTGCAAAGACATTTGCAGCACGTCTGCCTGCATTGCACACTCCAACTCATTATAACTAAGCCATTATACTAGCAAACACTCAGTGTACCTAGTGGCATCCTAAACGTGGCTATTGGACTTTTGTCTAGTCCCACTAGTGCAAAGATATTTGCAGCACGTCTGCCTGCATTGCACACTCCAACTCATTATAACTAAGCCATTATACTAACAAACACCCAGTGTACCTAGTGGCATCCTAAACGTGGCTATTGGACTTTTGTCTACTCCCACTAGTGCAAAGACATTTGCAGCACGTCTGCCTGCATTGCACACTCCAACTCATTATAACTAAGCCATTATACTAGCAAACACTCAGTGTACCTAGTGGCATCCTAAACGTGGCTATTGGACTTTTGTCTAGTCCCACTAGTGCAAAGATATTTGCAGCATGTCTGCCTGCATTGCACACTCCAACTCATTATAACTAAGCCATTATACTAGCAAACACTCAGTGTACCTAGTGGCATCCTAAACGTGGCTATTGGACTTTTGTATAGTCCCACTAGTGCAAAGATATTTGCAGCACGTCTGCCTGCATTGCACACTCAAACTTATTGTTACTAAGCCATTATACTAGCAAACACTCAGTGTACCTAGTGGCATCCTAAACGTGGCTATTGGACTTTTGTCTAGTCCCACTAGTGCAAAGACATTTGCAGCACGTCTGTCTGCATTGCACACTCCAACTCATTATAACTAAGCCATTATACTAGCAAACACTCAGTGTACCTAGTAACATCCTAAACGTGGCTATTGGACTTTTGTCTAGTCACACTAGTGCAAAGACATTTGCAGCACGTCTGCCTGCATTGCACACTCCAACTCATTATAACTAAGCCATTATACTAGCAAACACTCAGTGTACGTAGTGGCATCCTAAACGTGGCTATTGGACTTTTGTCTAGTCCCACTAGTGCAAAGATATTTGCAGCACGTCTGCCTGCATTGCACACTCCAACTCATTATAACTAAGCCATTATACTAGCAAACACTCAGTGTAATTAGTGGCATCCTGAACGTGGCTATTGGACTTTTGTCTAGTCCCACTAGTGCAAAGATATTTGCAGCACGTCTGCCTGCATTGCACACTCCAACTCATAACTAAGCCATTATACTAGCAAACACTCAGTGTACCTAGTGGCATCCTAAACGTGGCTATTGGACTTTTGTCTAGTCCCACTAGTGCAAAGACATTTGCAGCACGTCTGCCTGCATTGCACACTCCAACTCATTATAACTAAGCCATTATTCTAGCAAACACTCAGTGTACCTAGTGGCATCCTAAACGTGGCTATTGGACTTTTGTCCAGTCCCACTAGTGCAAAGATATTTGCAGCACGTCTGCCTGCATTTCACACTCCAACTCATTATAACTAAGCCATTATAGTAGCAAACACTCAGTGTACCTAGTGGCATCCTAAACGTGGCTATTGGTCTTTTGTCTAGTCCCACTAGTGCAAAGGTATTTGCAGCACGTCTGCCTGCATTGCACACTCAAACTCATTATAACTAAGCCATTATATTAACAAACACTCAGTGTACCTAGTGGCATCCTAAACATGGCTATTGGACTTTTTTCTAGTCCCACTAGTGCAAAGACATTTGCAGCACGTCTGCCTGCATTGCACACTCCAACTCATTATAACTAAGCCATTATACTAGCAAACATTCAGTGTACCTAGTGGCATCCTAAACGTGGCTATTGGACTTTTGTCTAGTCCCACTAGTGCAAAGATATTTGCAGCACGTCTGCCTGCATTGCACACTCCAACTCATTATAACTAAGCCATTATACTAGCAAACACTCAGTTTACCTAGTGGCATCCTAAACGTGGCTATTGGACTTTTGTATAGTCCCACTAGTGCAAAGATATTTGCAGCACGTCTGCCTGCATTGCACTCTCAAACTTATTGTTACTAAGCCATTATACTAGCAAACACTGAGTGTACCTAGTGGCATTCTAAACGTGGCTATTGGACTTCTGTATAGTCCCACTAGTGCAAAGATATTTGCAGCACATCTGCCTGCATTGCACACTCCAACTCATTATAGCTAAGCCATTATACTAGCAAACACTCAGTGTACCTAGTGGCATCCTAAACGTGGCTATTGAACTTTTGTCTAGTCCCACTAGTGCAAAGACATTTGCAGCACGTCAGCCTGCATTGCACACTCCAACTCATTATAACTAAGCCATTATACTAGCAAACACTCAGTGTACCTAGTGGCATCCTAAACGTGGCTATTGGACTTTTGTATAGTCCCACTAGTGCAAAGATATTTGCAGCACGTCTGCCTGCATTGCACACTCAAACTTATTGTTACTAAGCCATTATACTAGCAAACACTCAGTGTACCTAATGGCATCCTAAACGTGGCTATTGGACTTTTGTCTAGTCCCACTAGTGCAAAGACATTTGCAGCACGTCTGTCTGCATTGCACACTCCAACTCATTATAACTAAGCCATTATACTAGCAAACACTCAGTGTACCTAGTGGCATCCTAAACGTGGCTATTGGACTTTTGTCTAGTCAAACTAGTGCAAAGACATTTGCAGCACGTCTGCCTGCATTGCACACTCCAACTCATTATAACTAAGCCATTATACTAGCAAACACTCAGTGTACGTAGTGGCATCCTAAACGTGGCTATTGGACTTTTGTCTAGTCCCACTAGTGCAAAGATATTTGCAGCACGTCTGCCTGCATTGCACACTCCAACTCATTATAACTAAGCCATTATACTAGCAAACACTCAGTGTAATTAGTGGCATCCTGAACGTGGCTATTGGACTTTTGTCTAGTCCCACTAGTGCAAAGATATTTGCAGCACGTCTGCCTGCATTGCACACTCCAACTCATAACTAAGCCATTATACTAGCAAACACTCAGTGTACCTAGTGGCATCCTAAACGTGGCTATTGGACTTTTGTCTAGTCCCACTAGTGCAAAGACATTTGCAGCACGTCTGCCTGCATTGCACACTCCAACTCATTATAACTAAGCCATTATTCTAGCAAACACTCAGTGTACCTAGTGGCATCCTAAACGTGGCTATTGGACTTTTGTCCAGTCCCACTAGTGCAAAGATATTTGCAGCACGTCTGCCTGCATTTCACACTCCAACTCATTATAACTAAGCCATTATACTAGCAAACACTCAGTGTACCTAGTGGCATCCTAAACGTGGCTATTGGACTTTTGTCTAGTCCCACTAGTGCAAAGGTATTTGCAGCACGTCTGCCTGCATTGCACACTCAAACTCATTATAACTAAGCCATTATACTAACAAACACTCAGTGTACCTAGTGGCATCCTAAACATGGCTATTGGACTTTTTTCTAGTCCCACTAGTACAAAGACATTTGCAGCACGTCTGCCTGCATTGCACACTCCAACTCATTATAACTAAGCCATTATACTAGCAAACATTCAGTGTACCTAGTGGCATCCTAAACGTGGCTATTGGACTTTTGTCTAGTCCCACTAGTGCAACGATATTTGCAGCACGTCTGCCTGCATTGCACACTCCAACTCATTATAACTAAGCCATTATACTAGCAAACACTCAGTGTACCTAGTGGCATCCTAAACGTGGCTATTGGACTTTTGTATAGTCCCACTAATGCAAAGATATTTGCAGCACGTCTGCCTGCATTGCACTCTCAAACTTATTGTTACTAAGCCATTATACTAGCAAACACTGAGTGTACCTAGTGGCATTCTAAACGTGGCTATTGGACTTCTGTATAGTCCCACTAGTGCAAAGATATTTGCAGCACATCTGCCTGCATTGCACACTCCAACTCATTATAGCTAAGCCATTATACTAGCAAACACTCAGTGTACCTAGTGGCATCCTAAACGTGGCTATTGAACTTTTGTCTAGTCCCACTAGTGCAAAGACATTTGCAGCACGTCTGCCTGCATTGCACACTCCAACCCATTATAACTAAGCCATTATACTAGCAAACACACAGTGTACCTAGTGGCATCCTAAACGTGGCTATTAAACTTTTGTCTAGTCCCACTAGTGCAAGGATATTTGCAGCACGTCTGCCTGCATTGCACACTCCAACTCATAACTAAGCCATTATACTAGCAAACACTCAGTGTACCTAGTGGCATCCTAAACGTGGCTATTGGACTTTTGTCTAGTCCCACTAGTGCAAAGACATTTGCAGCACGTCTGCCTTCATTGCACACTCCAACTCATTATAACTAAGCCATTATACTAGCAAACACTCAGTGTACCTAGTGGCATCCTAAACGTGGCTATTGGACTTTTGTCTAGTCCCACTAGTGCAAGGATATTTGCAGCACGTCTGCCTGCATTGCACACTCCAACTCATAACTAAGCCATTATACTAGCAAACACTCAGTGTACCTAGTGGCATCCTAAACGTGGCTATTGGACTTTTGTCTAGTCCCACTAGTGCAAAGACATTTGCAGCACGTCTGCCTTCATTGCACACTCCAACTCATTATAACTAAGCCATTATACTAGCAAACACTCAGTGTACCTAGTGGCATCCTAAACGTGGCTATTGGACTTTTGTCTAGTCCCACTAGTGCAAAGATATTTGCAGCACGTCTGCCTGCATTGCACACTCCAACTCATTATATCTAAGCCATTATACTAGCAAACACTCAGTGTACCTAGTGGCATCCTAAACGTGGCTATTGGACTTTTGTATAGTCCCACTAGTGCAAAGATATTTGCAGCACGTCTGCCTGCATTGCACACTCAAACTTATTGTTACTAAGCCATTATACTAGCAAACACTCAGTGTACCTAGTGGCATCCTAAACGTTGCTATTGGACTTTTGTCTAGTCCCACTAGTGCAAAGACATTTGCAGCACGTCTGCCTGCATTGCACACTCCAACTCATTATAACTAAGCCATTATACTAGCAAACACTCAGTGTACCTAGTGGCATCCTAAACGTGGCTATTGGACTTTTGTCTAGTCACACTAGTGCAAAGATATTTGCAGCACGTCTGCCCGCATTGCACACTCCAACTCATTATAACTAAGCCATTATACTAGCAAACACTCAGTGTACCTAGTGGCATCCTAAACGTGACTATTGGACTTTTGTCTAGTCCCACTAGTGCAAAGACATTTGCAGCACGTCTGCCTGCATTGCACACTCCAACTCATTATAACTAAGCCATTATACTAGCAAACACTCAGTGTACCTAGTGGCATCCTAAACGTGGCTATTGGACTTTTGTCTAGTCCCACTAGTGCAAAGATATTTGCAGCACGTCTGCCTGCATTGCACACTCCAACTCATTATAACTAAGCCATTATACTAGCAAACACTCAGTGTAATTAGTGGCATCCTGAACGTGGCTATTGGACTTTTGTCTAGTCCCACTAGTGCAAAGATATTTGCAGCACGTCTGCCTGCATTGCACACTCCAACTCATAACTAAGCCATTATACTAGCAAACACTCAGTGTACCTAGTGGCATCCTAAACGTGGCTATTGGACTTTTGTCTAGTCCCACTAGTGCAAAGACATTTGCAGCACGTCTGCCTGCATTGCACACTCCAACTCATTATAACTAAGCCATTATTCTAGCAAACACTCAGTGTACCTAGTGGCATCCTAAACGTGGCTATTGGACTTTTGTTCAGTCCCACTAGTGCAAAGATATTTGCAGCACGTCTGCCTGCATTGCACACTCCAACTCATTATAACTAAGCCATTATACTAGCAAACACTCAGTGTACCTAGTGGCATCCTAAACGTGGCTATTGGACTTTTGTCTAGTCCCACTAGTGCAAAGGTATTTGCAGCATGTCTGCCTGCATTGCACACTCAAACTCATTATAACTAAGCCATTATACTAACAAACACTCAGTGTACCTAGTGGCATCCTAAACATGGCTATTGGACTTTTTTCTAGTCCCACTAGTTCAAAGACATTTGCAGCACGTCTGCCTGCATTGCACACTCCAACTCATTATAACTAAGCCATTATACTAGCAAACATTCAGTGTACCTAGTGGCATCCTAAACGTGGCTATTGGACTTTTGTCTAGTCCCACTAGTGCAAAGATATTTGCAGCACGTCTGCCTGCATTGCACACTCCAACTCATTATAGCTAAGCCATTATACTAGCAAACACTCAGTGTACCTAGTGGCATCCTAAACGTGGCTATTGAACTTTTGTCTAGTCCCACTTGTGCAAAGACATTTGCAGCACGTCTGCCTGCATTACACAATCCAACCCATTATAACTAAGCCATTATACTAGCAAACACTCAGTGTACCTAGTGGCATCCTAAACGTGGCTATTAAACTTTTGTCTAGTCCCACTAGTGCAAGGATATTTGCAGCACGTCTGCCTGCATTGCACACTCCAACTCATAACTAAGCCATTATACTAGCAAACACTCAGTGTACCTAGTGGCATCCTAAACGTGGCTATTGGACTTTTGTCTACTCCCACTAGTGCAAAGACATTTGCAGCACGTCTGCCTTCATTGCACACTCCAACTCATTATAACTAAGCCATTATACTAGCAAACACTCAGTGTACCTAGTGGCATCCTAAACGTGGCTATTGGACTTTTGTCTAGTCCCACTAGTGCAAAGATATTTGCAGCACGTCTGCCTGCATTGCACACTCCAACTCATTATAACTAATCCATTATACTAGCAAACACTCAGTGTACCTAGTGGCATCCTAAACGTGGCTATTGGACTTTTGTATAGTCCCACTAGTGCAAAGATATTTGCAGCACGTCTGCCTGCATTGCACACTCAAACTTATTGTTACTAAGCCATTATACTAGCAAACACTGAGTGTACCTAGTGGCATCCTAAATGTGGCTATTGGACTTTTGTTTAGTTCCACTAGTGCAAAGATATTTGCAGCACATCTGCCTGCATTGCACACTCCAACTCATTATAACTAAGCCATTATACTAGCAAACACTCAGTGTACCTAGTGGCATCCTAAATGTGGCTATTGGACTTTTGTCTAGTCCCACTAGTGCAAAGACATTTGCAGCACGTCTGCCTGCATTGCACACTCCAACTCATTATATCTAAGCCATTATACTAGCAAACACTCAGTGTACCTAGTGGCATCCTAAACGTGGCTATTGGACTTTTGTCTAGTCACACTAGTGCAAAGATATTTGCAGCACGTCTGCCTGCATTGCACACTCCAACTCATAACTAAGCCATTATACTAGCAAACACTCAGTGTACCTAGTGGCATCCTAAACGTGGCTATTGGACTTTTGTCTAGTCCCACTAGTTCAAAGACATTTGCAGCACGTCTGCCTGCATTGCACACTCCAACTCATTATAACTAAGCCATTATACTAGCAAACACTCAGTGTACCTAGTGGCATCCTAAACGTGGCTATTGGACTTTTGTCTAGTCCCACTAGTGCAAAGATATTTGCAGCACGTCTGCCTGCATTGCACACTCCAACTCATTATAACTAAGCCATTATACTAGCAAACACTCAGTGTATCTAGTGGCATCCTAAATGTGGCTATTGGACTTTTGTATAGTCCCACTAGTGCAAAGATATTTGCAGCACGTCTGCCTGCATTGCACACTCCAACTCATTATAACTAAGCCATTATACTAGCAAACACTCAGTGTACCTAGTGGCATCCTAAACGTGGCTATTGGACTTTTGTCTAGTCCCACTAGTGCAAAGATATTTGCAGCACGTCTGCCTGCATTGCACACTCCAACTCATTATAACTAAGCCATTATACTAGCAAACACTCAGTGTACCTAGTGGCATCCTAAATGTGGCTATTGGACTTTTGTCTAGTCCCACTAGTGCAAAGACATTTGCAGCACGTCTGCCTGCATTGCACACTCCAACTCATTATATCTAAGCCATTATACTAGCAAACACTCAGTGTACCTAGTGGCATCCTAAACGTGGCTATTGGACTTTTGTCTAGTCACACTAGTGCAAAGATATTTGCAGCACGTCTGCCTGCATTGCACACTCCAACTCATAACTAAGCCATTATACTAGCAAACACTCAGTGTACCTAGTGGCATCCTAAACGTGGCTATTGGACTTTTGTCTAGTCCCACTAGTTCAAAGACATTTGCAGCACGTCTGCCTGCATTGCACACTCCAACTCATTATAACTAAGCCATTATACTAGCAAACACTCAGTGTACCTAGTGGCATCCTAAACGTGGCTATTGGACTTTTGTTTAGTCCCACTAGTGCAAAGATATTTGCAGCACGTCTGCCTGCATTGCACACTCCAACTCATTATAACTAAGCCATTATACTAGCAAACACTCAGTGTATCTAGTGGCATCCTAAACGTGGCTATTGGACTTTTGTATAGTCCCACTAGTGCAAAGATATTTGCAGCACGTCTGCCTGCATTGCACACTCCAACTCATTATAACTAAGCCATTATACTAGCAAACACTCAGTGTACCTAGTGGCATCCTAAACGTGGCTATTGGACTTTTGTCTAGTCCCACTAGTGCAAAGATATTTGCAGCACGTCTGCCTGCATTGCACACTCCAACTCATTATAACTAAGCCATTATACTAGCAAACACTCAGTGTACCTAGTGGCATCCTAAACGTGGCTATTGGACTTTTGTCTAGTCACACTAGTGCAAAGATATTTGCAGCACGTCTGCCTGCATTGCACACTACAACTCATAACTAAGCCATTATACTAGCAAACACTCAGTGTACCTAGTGGCATCCTAAACGTGGCTATTGGACTTTTGTCTAGTCCCACTAGTGCAAAGACATTTGCAGCACGTCTGCCTGCATTGCACACTCCAACTCATTATAACTAAGCCATTATACTAGCAAACACTCAGTGTAATTAGTGGCATCCTGAACGTGGCTATTGGACTTTTGTCTAGTCCCACTAGTGCAAAGATATTTGCAGCACGTCTGCCTGCATTGCACACTCCAACTCATAACTAAGCCATTATACTAGCAAACACTCAGTGTACCTAGTGGCATCCTAAAGGTGGCTATTGGACTTTTGTCTAGTCCCACTAGTGCAAAGACATTTGCAGCACGTCTGCCTGCATTGCACACTCACACTTATTGTTACTAAGCCATTATACTAGCAAACACTGAGTGTACCTAGTGGCATTCTAAACGTGGATATTGGACTTTTGTATAGTCCCCCTAGTGCAAAGATTTTTGCAGCACGTCTGCCTGCATTGCACACTCAAACTCATTATAACTAAGCCATTATACTAGCAACCACTCAGTGTACCTTGTGGCATCCTAAACGTGGCTATTGGACTTTTGTCTAGTCACACTAGTGCAAAGATATTTGCAGCACGTAGATCTTGTTATCCCTTCCGCATATGACTCCTCCTGTACTTCCTCCCCTTCCTCTTGTCCCAACACCTGACTCCGAATAATAATTACAGTGTGCTCCATCATGTAGATGACCAGAATTGTCACGCTGAGAATGACATTGCCAGTGCTAAACATCTTCGTCGACATTTGTTAACTGTGTAGCAGGGTGCATAGGTCCTTGATCTGACACCACTCCAGCAGCGTGATCTGCACCACCTCTGGATCAAGTTATCCCAGGCTATATGTCATAACGTATTGCAGCAGGGTTCGGCGGTGCTGCCACAAACGCTGCAACATGTGCAGATTCAAATTCCTGCGTGTCGGCACATCGCATTTCAGGCGTTTAACCACCAGACCTAAAGACTTCTGTAGCGACGAAAGTTGTTGAGCTGCTGTGTGCGCACGATGGAAGTGAGCACATAGCGAGCGTGCCCGCTGCACAAGGCCATGTAGGCCGGGATGGTGTTTTAAAAATTGCTGGAGAATTAGGTTCAACACGTGAGCCATACAAGGCACGTGTGTCACATTGTCCTGACGATGGCCCGCAGCCAGGTTTGCATCATTGCCGCACACGGCTGTTAAGTCACCAACGGAGTCCGCTCCGTCAATTTGTACTCCGGTCGCCAGGTGACAACGTGTTCCTTTCATGCATAGTGCTGATGATGGGAGAGGAGTCGATGCCAGCGGCGCAGGTGGACGCAGGTTATTCTCACCCACTGGGCTGCATTACCTTGACAGTTGCAGAATCTCTGGCTGAATGTAGCTGGTGGGTATCTCACAGATGAAATACCATCATTCAGCTACAACCAATGGGAAGACAACACACCCTTTTTTATGCCCATCCTGTCTGCAGACCACTGCCAGACATAGCTATGAACCTCTGGTTACTTTTACCCCCAGTTCAGTTTTATGATTTTGTGTGCTTGTTACCTGACTACTTTTCCTGCTTGCTGTTTATGTACCTTTTTGGCCGATCCGCATTTCACCTCTGCTTGTTTTCTGAATAAGTCTTGGCCGTCCCATTCTGTTCCTGTTCCTCAATTAATGTTTTGACCCTGCCTGACTACTATTCTCTGGAACTTCAGCCTTCCACAGGTATTGATCACCTTGGGCCCTGTGTAATTCCTAATCCCTGTATAGGGGTTAAAGGGTTTCAGGGTTCTAGGGGTCCTGCTTGGTGAGTGGCTTCCCTCTAGCCTATCATTTACAGCCCATCTGAGTGTGTGGATCAAGGAAGGCGTTACACCGTGCTCTCTGCAGAAGGCCATGTGGGCCAGGATAGTGCTTTAAAAATTGCTGGACAACCAGGTTCAACACGTGAACCACACAAGGCACGTGTGTCACATTGTCACAGCGAAGGGCCGCACCCATGTTTGCATCATTGTCGCACCCGGCCTTCCCTGGCTGCTGGTTGAGTGGAGACAACCATTGATGAAACTCGGTCTCCAGAGCTAACCGTCCACAACTTCTCAGCGGTGTGACTCACATTTCCCATACATTTCAAAGTAAACCTTTGACCGCCTGATGGCATTGAGCTCTGCTGCCAGCATAGTAAGGAGGTGTGTGGTATTCCTTGTGCGCAGTTACAAGGAAGGGTGGCCTGACCACACAGGGTTTGCGCCAAGGTGGAGGACCCACACGAGGTTGAAGAGGCAGAAGCAGTGTATTAACTTCTACATACAGAAGAAGGATTGACACAACTCGTGGGGACGGCAAGACTTGTACAGCAGACCCTTCTCCATCTCTCCCCACAGTAACCCATTGCCCAGTCAGCGACATGTAACGCCCCTGTCCATGCTTACTGGGCCAATTATCTGTGGTGAAATGCACCCTGTCACACAGAGTTTCTCAAGGAATCAGTGATGTTTAGTGAGACATGCTGGTGTAGCGCGTGCACGCCTTTGTTGAAGAAGGAGTGGCGCCTGGGCATCGGCTCTTGGGGCACTGCGATGGGCATAAGGTCTCGAAAATCCTCAGTTAAAAAGATTGGAAAGGCAGCATTTTGGTAGCCAACAGTTTCCAGATGCTGAAAGTCAACCTCTAAGCCATGTCATGCCCTTCTAAAAGCATGTAAAACACAGTAAGGGGACTCCAACCACAGTCTCCCTTGTTTCCAAAAATTGGGCCACACACGCCCCACTTGACTGGCATCAGTTGACCCCCATTTTCAAGCTTACAAAGATGCTTTGCATGAAGCACTATCAAAAATACGCATGCCTTTCGCCTCCCCTGGCTGAGCCAGGGGAAGAAAAGTCCTCTGAGAGCCATGACTTGTTCATCTTGGTTCTTTTAGAAACACAGCGAGGGGACTCCAACCACAGTCTCCCTCATGCCACTAATTGGGCCACACACACCCCACTTGACTGGCATCAGTTGACCCAATTTTCAAGATGAAAAAGATGCTTTGCATGAAGCACTCTCATAAAATACGCGCGCCTTTCCCGTCCCCTGGCTGACCCAGGGGAAGAAAAGTCCTCTGAGAGCCATGACTTGTTCATCTTGGTTCTTTTAGAAACACAGCGAGGGGACTCCAACCACAGTCTCCCTCGTTTCCACTAACTGGGCCACACACACCCCACTTGACTGGCATCAGTTGACCCAATTTTCAAGATGAAAAAGATTCTTTGCATGAAGCACTTTTAAAAATACGCGTGCCTTTCCCGTCCCCTGGCTGACCCAGGGGAAGAAAAGTCCTCTGAGAGAAATGACTTGTTCATCTTGGTTCTTTTAGAAACACAGCGAGGGGACTCCAACCACAGTCTCCCTCGTTTCCACTAACTGGGCCACACACACCCCACTTGACTGGCATCAGTTGACCCAATTTTCAAGATGAAAAAGATGATTTGCATGAAGCACTCTCAAAAATACGCATGCCTTTCCCGTCCCCTGGCTGACCGAGGGGAAGAAAAGTCCTCTGAGAGCCATGACTTGTTCATCTTGGTTCTTTTAGAAACACAGCGAGAGGACTCCAAACACAGTCTCCCTCGTTGCCACTAATTGGGCCACGCACACCCCACTTGACTGGCATCAGTTGACCCCCCTTTTGAAAAAGATGCTTTGCATGAAGCACTCTCAAAAATACGCGTGCCTTTCCCGTCCCCTGGCTGACCCAGGGGAAGAAAAGTCCTCTGAGAGCCATGTCCACATTGTCAGTGGACAGACACGTGTGCTTATCTTCCAGCAGACCCCCAGCTGCACTGAAGACAGGTTCCGAGAGAACGCTGGCTGCAGGACACGACAAGATCCCCAAGGCGTACGTGTCGAGCTCAGGCAATTTATCCAGATTGGAAGCCTAAAATGAGCAGGGCTCAATTTGCACAGTAATGGCATCGATGTTTCCTTGCATATACTCATATATGTGTCTCCTCCTCTTTTTCCTTGTCAAGCTCTTTTGTTTTCGCATGCGTATATGTCCTTGTCACTTTCCCATGTGTTTGTTTTGTGTTGTGAGTTGTTTATCACCTTTTGGACACCTTTGAGGGTGTTTTCTAGGTGTTTTTATGTGTTTGTGATTGCCTGCCATTGTTTCCTATGCAGTTCGAGTTCGGTTCGTCGAACCGAACTCGAACGGGAGCTCCGTTCGGCGAACCGACCTCGAGCCGAACAGCGACCGGTTCGCTCATCTCTAGATAACAGGTCAATTCAATATACTGAAGATTGTAAGTTTCTTCCTGAGACGGTATGTAGTTTACTCATTATCTTTGGCAAGAGAGCCTAGAAACTTTACCATTCAGTTCCAATATTCTATGGATAAGTAAGGAAATTGGAGGTCAAATGAAAGGCTATAATGGCCAACCAATTGCGTCGGCCTTTGAATGTCGAAACAAGCACAGAAAAATTTGCATTCCCATACCGGGAGTCGAACCCGGGACGCCTGGGTGAGAACAGAAATCCTAACCGCTAGACCATATGGAAAATGTTGTGCTGTGTAGTTGATGATGTGGAAAAAAAGAACTTTATTTCTTTGAGTAAGCAACTTCTGCACGTTTGCAACAGAAGCTTTCCTTGTTAGCACAATAGGTGGCGCGTCAATCTCAAACTCTTAAGGTCATGATTGTGATCCTCACATGTGGAACTTTTCTTTGGAGATTTTGTCTCCATCTTGTCTAGAGAGCCACATTTGTTTCCACTGAGTACCAAAAATCAACAATTATATATTGAGGGGTTTGAGTCCCTTGACACCAAGTAGTTGGAAGTCGAAGGTAAGATTGATTTCCGATATGAGCTCAAATGGCTTTTTGTGCAAAAGAATGGAATGAATGGCTAAAAGCTCTTGTGGTCAGCATTTTTCGCTGCAAAGAGCAATTTTAAACTAAACTAACTTTGTCTGCAAGGTATGTGTCGACCTTTGAATGCAGGAACTATTGCAGAAAAAAGTGGCACTCCCCTAGCAGGAATTGAACCAGTAAACTAAGAAAACTGCTTGCTAATTAATATGGGATATTCCACAGAGTTGCAGAAAACATATAGGGTTTTAAGAAAAAAAAAAGAGTGTTGCCTTCACTAAAAAGCTGTTTTTCATTTTAGTAGTCGAATCTTGCCTCATTTGAGCTGGAGTTAACAGGTCAACTCAATATACTGAAGATTGTAAGTTTTTTCCTCAGACGGTATGTAGTTTACTCATTATCTTTGGCAGGAGAGCCTAGAAACTTTACCATTCAGTTCCAATATTCTATGGATAAGTAAGGAAATTGGAGGTCAAATGAAAGGCCATAATGGCCAACCAATTGCGTCGGCCTTTGAATGTCGAAACAAGCACAGAAAAATTTGCATTCCCATACCGGGAGAGAACCCGGGCCATCTGGTTGAGAAACAAGAATCCTAACCGCTAAACCATATGGGAAATGTTGTGCTGTGTAGTCGATGATGTGGAAAAAAAAAACTTTATTTCTTTGAGTAAGCAACTTCTGCACGTTTGCAACAGAAGCTTTCTTTGTTAGCACAATAGGTGGCGCGTCAATCTCAAACTCTTAAGGTCATGATTGTGATCCTCACATGTGGCACTTTACTTTGGAGATTTTGTCTCCATCTTGTCTAGAGAGCCACATTTGTTTCCACTGAGTACCAAAAATCAACAATTATATATTGAGGGGTTTGAGTCCCTTGACACCAAATAGTTGGAAGTCGAAGGTAAGAATGATTTCCGATATGAGCTCAAATGGCTTTTTGTGCAAAAGAATGGAATGAATGGCTAAAAGCTCTTGTGGTCAGCATTTTTCGCTGCAAAGAGCAATTTTAAACTAAACTAACTTTGTCTGCAAGGTATGTGTCGACCTTTGAATGCAGGAACTATTGCAGAAAAAAGTGGCACTCCCCTAGCAGGAATTGAACCAGTAAACTAAGAAAACTGCTTGCTAATTAATATGGGATATTCCACAGAGTTGCAGAAAACATATAGGGTTTTAAGAAAAAAAAAAGAGTGTTGCCTTCACTAAAAAGCTGTTTTTCATTTTAGTAGTCGAATCTTGCCTCATTTGAGCTGGAGTTAACAGGTCAACTCAATATACTGAAGATTGTA
The DNA here is from genome assembly GCF_048569485.1 of Anomaloglossus baeobatrachus. Lineage (NCBI taxonomy): Eukaryota > Metazoa > Chordata > Amphibia > Anura > Aromobatidae > Anomaloglossus > Anomaloglossus baeobatrachus. Next base: position 646,260,503 of record NC_134356.1, on the reverse strand, counting down.
AGTTTTTTCCTCAGACGGTATGTAGTTTACTCATTATCTTTGGCAGGAGAGCCTAGAAACTTTACCATTCAGTTCCAATATTCTATGGATAAGTAAGGAAATTGGAGGTCAAATGAAAGGCCATAATGGCCAACCAATTGCGTCGGCCTTTGAATGTCGAAACAAGCACAGAAAAATTTGCATTCCCATACCGGGAGAGAACCCGGGCCATCTGGTTGAGAAACAAGAATCCTAACCGCTAAACCATATGGGAAATGTTGTGCTGTGTAGTCGATGATGTGGAAAAAAAAAACTTTATTTCTTTGAGTAAGCAACTTCTGCACGTTTGCAACAGAAGCTTTCTTTGTTAGCACAATAGGTGGCGCGTCAATCTCAAACTCTTAAGGTCATGATTGTGATCCTCACATGTGGCACTTTACTTTGGAGATTTTGTCTCCATCTTGTCTAGAGAGCCACATTTGTTTCCACTGAGTACCAAAAATCAACAATTATATATTGAGGGGTTTGAGTCCCTTGACACCAAATAGTTGGAAGTCGAAGGTAAGAATGATTTCCGATATGAGCTCAAATGGCTTTTTGTGCAAAAGAATGGAATGAATGGCTAAAAGCTCTTGTGGTCAGCATTTTTCGCTGCAAAGAGCAATTTTAAACTAAACTAACTTTGTCTGCAAGGTATGTGTCGACCTTTGAATGCAGAAACTATTGCAGAAAAAAGTGGCACTCCCCTATCAGGAATTGAACCAGTAAACTAAGAAAACTGCTTGCTAATTAATATGGGATATTCCACAGAGTTGCAGAAAACATATAGGGTTTTAAAAAAAAAAAAAAGAAAAAAAGAGTGTTGCCTTCACTAAAAAGCTGTTTTTCATTTTAGTAGTTGAATCTTGCCTCATTTGAGCTGGAGTTAACAGGTCAATTCAATATACTGAAGATTGTAAGTTTTTTCCTCAGACGGTATGTAGTTTACTCATTATCTTTGGCAGGAGAGCCTAGAAACTTTACCATTCAGTTCCAATATTCTATGGATAAGTAAGGAAATTTTAGGTCAAATGACAGGCCACAATGGCCAACCAATTGCGTCGGCCTTTGAATGTCGAAACAAGGACTGAAAAATTTGCATTCCCATACCGGGAGTCGAACCAGGGACGCCTGGGTGAGAACCAGGAATCCTAACCGTTAGACCATATGGGAAATGCTGTGCTGTGTAGTTGATGATGTGGAAAAAAATAACTTTATTTCTTTGAGTAAGCAACTTCTGCACGTTTGCAACAGAAGCTTTCCTTGTTAGCACAATAGGTAGCGCGTCAATCTCAAACTCTTAAGGTCATGATTGTGATCCTCACATGTGGCACTTTTCTTTGGAGATTTTGTCTCCATCTTGTCTAGAGAGCCACATTTGTTTCCACTGAGTACCAAAAATCAACAACTATATATTGAGGGGTTTGAGTCCCTTGACACCAAGTAGTTGGAAGTCGAAGGTAAGAATGATTTCCGATATGAGCTCAAATGGCTTTTTGTGCAAAAGAATGGAATGAATGGCTAAAAGCTCTTGTGGTCAGCATTTTTCGCTGCAAAGAGCAATTTTAAACTAAACTAACTTTGTCTGCAAGGTATGTGTCGACCTTTGAATGCAGGAACTATTGCAGAAAAAAGTGGCACTCCCCTATCAGGAATTGAACCAGTAAACTAAGAAAACTGCTTGCTAATTAATATGGGATATTCCACAGAGTTGCAGAAAACATATAGGGTTTTAAAAAAAAAAAAAGAGTGTTGCCTTCAATAAAAAGCTGTTTTTCATTTTAGTAGTCGAATCTTGCCTCATTTGAGCTGGAGTTAACAGGTCAACTCAATATACTGAAGATTGTAAGTTTTTTCCTCAGACGGTATGTAGTTTACTCATTATCTTTGGCAGGAGAGCCTGGAAACTTTACCATTCAGTTCTAATATTCTATGGATAAGTAAGGAAATTTTAGGTCAAATGACAGGCCACAATGGCCAACCAATTGCGTCGGCCTTTGAATGTCGAAACAAGCACAGAAAAATTTGCATTCCCATACCGGGAGTCGAACCCGGGCCGCCTGGGTGAGAACCAGGAATCCTAACCGCTAGACCATATGGGAAATGTCGTGCTGTGTAGTCGATGATGTGGAAAAAAAGAACTTTATTTCTTTGAGTAAGCAACTTCTGCACATTTGCAACAGAAGCTTTCCTTGTTAGCACAATAGGTGGCGCGTCAATCTCAAACTCTTAAGGTCATGATTGTGATCCTCACATGTGGCACTTTCCTTTGGAGATTTTGTCTCCATCTTGTCTAGAGAGCCACATTTGTTTCCACTGAGTACCAAAAATCAACAATTATATATTAAGGGGTTTGAGTCTCTTGACACCAAGTAGTTGGAAGTCGAAGGTAAGAATGATTTCCGATATGAGCTTAAATGGCTTTTTGTGCAAAAGAATGGAATGAATGGCTAAAAGCTCTTGTGGTCAGCATTTTTCGCTGCAAAGAGCAATTTTAAACTAAACTAACTTTGTCTGCAAGTTATTTGTCGACCTTTGAATGCAGGAACTTTGCAGAAAAAAGTGGCACTCCCCTATCAGGAATTGAACCAGTAAACTAAGAAAACTGCTTGCTAATTAATATGGGATATTCCACAGAGTTGGAGAAAACACATAGGGTTTTAAAAACAAAAAAAAAAAAGAAAAAAAGAGTATTGCCTTCACTAAAAAGCTGTTTTTCATTTTAGTAGTTGAATCTTACCTCATTTGAGCTGGAGTTAACAGGTCAATTCAATATACTGAAGATTGTAAGTTTTTTCCTCAGACGGTATGTAGTTTACTCATTATCTTTGGCAGGAGAGCCTAGAAACTTTACCATTCAGTTCCAATATTCTATGGATAAGTAAGGAAATTTTAGGTCAAATGACAGGCCACAATGGCCAACCAATTGCGTCGGCCTTTGAATGTCGAAACAAGCACAGAAAAATTTGCATTCCCATACCGGGAGTCGAACACGGGCCGCCTGGGTGAGAACCAGTAATCCTAACCGCTAGACCATATGGGAAATGTTGTGCTGTGTAGTCGATGATGTGGAAAAAAAGAACTTTATTTCTTTGAGTAAGCAACTTGTGCACGTTTGCAACAGAAGCTTTCCTTGTTAGCACAATAGGTGGCGTGTCAATCTCAAACTATTAAGGTCATGATTGTGATCCTCACATGTGGCACTTTTCTTTGGAGATTTTGTCTCCATCTTGTCTAGAGAGCCACATTTGTTTCCACTGAGTACCAAAAATCAACAATAATATATTGAGGGGTTTGAGTCTCTTGACACCAAGTATTTGGAAGTCGAAGGTAAGAATGATTTCCGATATGAGCTCAAATGGCTTTTTGTGCAAAATAATGGAATGAATGGCTAAAAGCTCTTGTGGTCAGCATTTTTCGCTGCAAAGAGCAATTTTAAACTAAACTAACTTTGTCTGCAAGTTATTTGTCGACCTTTGAATGCAGGAACTTTGCAGAAACAAGTGGCACTCCCCTATCAGGAATTGAACCAGTAAACTAAGAAAACTGCTTGCTAATTAATATGGGATATTCCACATAGTTGGAGAAAACACATAGGGTTTTAAAAACAAAAAAAAAAAAGAAAAAAAGAGTATTGCCTTCACTAAAAAGCTGTTTTTCATTTTAGTAGTTGAATCTTACCTCATTTGAGCTGGAGTTAACAGGTAAACTCAATATACTGAAGATTGTAAGTTTTTTCCTCAGATGGTATGTAGTTTACTCATTATTTTTGGCAGGAGAGCCTAGAAACTTTACCAATCAGTTCCAATATTCTATGGATAAGTAAGGAAATTTTAGGTCAAATGACAGGCCACAATGGGCAACCAATTGCATCGGCCTTTGAATGTCGAAACAAGCACAGAAATATTTGCATTCCCATACCAGGAGTCGAACCCGGGCCGCTTGGGTGAGAACCAGGAATCCTAACTGCTAGACCATATGGGAAATGTTGGGCTGCAATGTCGATGATGTGGAAAAAAAGAACTTTATTTCTTTGAGTAAGCAACTTCTGCACGTCTGCAACAGAAGCTTTCCTTGTTAGCACAATAGGTGGCGCGTCAATCTCAAACTCTTAAGGTCATGATTGTGATCCTCACATGTGGCACTTTTCTTTGGAGATTTTGTCTCCATCTTGTCTAGAGAGCCACATTTGTTTCCACTAAGTACCAAAAATCAACAATTATATATTGAGGGGTTTGAGTCCCTTGACACCAAGTAGTTGGAAATCGAAGGTAAGAATGATTTCCGATATGAGCTCAAATGGCTTTTTGTGCAAAAGAATGGAATGAATGGCTAAAAGCTCTTGTGGTCAGCATTTTTCGCTGCAAAGAGCAATTTTAAACTAAACTAACTTTGTCTGCAAGGTATGTGTCGACCTTTGAATGCAGGAACTATTGCAGAAAAAAGTGGCACTCCCCTATCAGGAATTGAACCAGAAAACTAAGAAAACTGCTTGCTAATTAATATGGGATATTCCACAGAGTTGCAGAAAACATATAGGGTTTTAAAAAAAAAAAAAAAAAAAAAAAAAAAAGATTGTTGCCTTCACTAAAAAGCTGTTTTTCATTTTTGTAGTTGAATCTTGCCTCATTTGAGCTGGAGTTAACAGGTCAATTCAATATACTGAAGATTGTAAGTTTTTTCCTCAGACGGTATGTAGTTTACTCATTATCTTTGGCAGGAGAGCCTAGAAACTTTACCATTCAGTTCAAATATTGTATGGATAAGTAAGGAAATTTTAGGTCAAATGACAGGCCACAATGGCCAACCAATTGCGTCGGCCTTTGAATGTCGAAACAAGCACAGAAAAATTTGCATTCCCATACCGGGAGTAGAACCCGGGTCGCCTGGGTGAGAACCAGGAATCCTACCTGCTAGACCATATGGGAAATGTTGTGCTGTGAAGTCGATGATGTGGAAAAAAAGAACTTTATTTCTTTGAGTAAGCAACTTCTGCACGTTTGCAACAGAAGCTTTCCTTGTTAGCACAATAGGTGGCGCGTCAATCTCAAACTCTAAGGCTATGTGCGCACTAGAGCTTTTCACCCGCGGATTTACCCGCAGATTTGCCGCGGAAATTTCTTGAGAAATGTCTGCAATCTTTGTGCAGACATTTCCCAGCAAATTCTATGGAAAAAAAAAAAGCTGTGCGCACTGGTGCGGATTTTTCTCAAGAAATTTCCGCGAGAAGAATTTCTCGAGAAACTTTCTTGAGAAAATGAACATGTCCATTATTTCCGCAGGTACCTTGCGGATTTCGGCAGTACAGCCTGCAGAAATCCTCAGAGAATCACCCGCGGGAAAATCGCGGCAATTCCGTGGCAATTCCGCGGCTAATCCGCGTCAAATCCGCATGCGGATTTGGTGCGGATTTTTTCCGCAGGTCCGGAAATCTTTCACTGGCAGAAGTTTCTCTGGAAATTTTCTTGAGAAACTTCACATCTCTAGTGCGCACATAGCCTTAAGGTCATGATTGTGATCCTCACATGTGGCACTTTTCTTTGGAGATTTTGTCTCCATCTTGTCTAGAGAGCCACATTTGTTTCCACTGAGTACCAAAAATCAACAATTATATATTGAGGGGTTTGAGTCCCTTGACACCAAGTAGTTGGAAGTCGAAGGTAAGAATGATTTCCGATATGAGCTCAAATGGCTTTTTGTGCAAAAGAATGGAATGAATGGCTAAAAGTAGAGATGAGCGAACTGGTCCCGGTTCGGCTCGAGGCCGATTCGCCGAACGGGGGTCCCGTTCGAGTTCGGTTCGTCGAACGTTCGACGAACCAAACTCGAACGTATAGGCTAGAATGGGAGGCAATCACAAACACATAAAAATGCATGATAAATGTACACAAACAGTTAATAAACATTGCCATAACACTTACCGGTCCTCGCGATCCCTTCTGCACTCTGTCTCCTGCCGCTATTCCATCCGATGATCGCTGAATCCTCCCGGTGACCTGCACTGCCAGCAGAGATGCAGGACCTATCGTGACGTCAAAATAGCCATGTGACCAGTCATGTGGCTATTATCTCATTGGCTACAGACTGGTCACATGACTATGACACGTCATGTAGGACCTGCGAGTACATCTCTCCGGTACACGGTGCACATATGTGTATCGCCGTGTACCGGCGACATGCTCTAGCACACGGTCGACTCCCCGTTCCGTTAGGGACCGGCTGACACAGCCGTTCATTAACGGAGATCACCATTGCCATAGCAACGCAGTTAGCGGTGACGTCACCGCTAACCGCGGCTCCGAGAGCACCGTTGCTATGGTAACGCGTCTGTCAGCGTTACCGCTAGCAGCCAGCAGTGATCACTCATGGAGTGAAGGCTGCACGCTGCTGCACGATTGTAATGAGCATTGTAGTGAGGATGGAGGTTCCCCAGCCCCAAGTGATGAGCTGGTGAATCTCATCCTTCCTCACTACAATCGTCACTACTACTACACTAGTGATGATTGTAGTGAGGATGGAGGTTCCCCAGCCCCAAGTGATGAGCTGGTGAATCTCATCCTCACTACAATCGTCACTACTACTACACTAGAAAGAAAGAAGACAGAAGAGCAGGATCGTGGAGGGCTGACAGGGGGTAATAAAGATGGAGTCTCTAATGTGTCTGTGTATTTATTTCTATTAAAGTAATTTTTCTCTGTGTGGTGTCTTTTTTTTAACCCTTTATTGGAGATTCTTAATGGCCGGGTCAAACGTGCCTGACATTAAGAATCTCTGGCTTAATACTGGCTGGTAAAACAAAGCCAGTATTAACTCATGATTACCCAACAAGCCACCCGGCTCCAGGGCTGTTGGAAGAGTTGGATACAGCGCCAGATGATGGCGCTTCTATGAGAGCGCCATTTTCTGGGACGGCTGCGGACTGAAATCCGCAGCAGAGGCGCCCACAAACCTCGGGCTAACCTGTACTGCGGATTCCAATCCCCAGCTGCCTAGTTGTACCCGGCTGGACACAAAAATGGGGCGAAGCCCACGTCATTTGTTTTTTAATTATTTCATGAAATAAGTGAAATAATTAAAAAAAACGGGCTTCCCTATATTTTTGGTTCCCAGCCGGGTACAAATAGGCAACTGGGGGTTGGAGGCAGCCCGTGGCTGCCAGCTGTACCTGGCTAGCATACAAAAATATGGCGAAGCCCACGTCATTTTTTTGGTGGGCAAAAAACTTCTGCATACAGTCCTGGATGGAGTATGCTGAGCCTTGTAGTTCTGCAGCTGCTGTCTGCTCTTCTCCATACAGACAGACAGCAGCTGCAGAACTACAAGGCTCAGCATACTCCATCCAGGACTGTATGCAGAAGTTTTTTGCCCCCTGAAAAAATTATGTGGGCTTCGCCATATTTTTGTATGCTAGCCAGGTACAGCAGGCAGGTACGGCTGCCCCCAACCCCCAGTTGCCTATTTGTACCCGGCTGGGAACCAAAAATAAAGGGAAGCCCTTTTTTTATTATTTCATGAATTTCATGAAATAATTAGAAAACAAATGACGTAGGCTTTGCCCCATTTTTGTGTCCAGCCAGGTACAACTAGGCAGCTGGGGATTGGAATCCGCACCACAGGTTGGCCTGAGCTTTCTGGGCCCCACTGCTGCGAATTGCAGTCTGCAGCCACCTCAGAAAATGGCATTTTCATAGAAGCGCCATCTTCTGGCGCTGTATCCAACTCTTCCAGCACCTGCCTGCTATACCTGGCTAGCATACAAAAATATGGCGAAGCTCACGTCCTTTTTTTGTAGTTTTTTGGCAAAAAAAATAAAAAATGCTTCCCTGGATTTTCCATTGCCAGTGAAGGTAACACCAAGCAGTGGGGGTTAGCAGCCAGTAGCTGCTTGGATTACCCTTAGCTAGCAATACAAAAAATGCAGCGGGAGCCCATATATATTTTTTTTAATTATTTATTTAAATAACTAATAATAAAATGGGCTTCCCTGTATTTTGATTGCTGGACATCACAGTGCTGTAAAAATAAATCTTTAAAAAAATGACGTAGCGCTCCGCGGTATTTTTGATTCTCAGTGCAGATAAAGCAGACAGCTATGGGTTTCCACCCCCATCTGCCTGCCGTTACCTTGGTTGGCAATCAAAATACAGGGAAGCCCATTAATTTTTTCTATTTAAAAAATAGTTAAAAAAAAAATTACGTTGGGTCCCCCCATTTTTGATAGCCAGCTAGGGTAAAGCAGACGGCTGTAGCCTGAAAACCACAGCTGGCAGCTTTACCGTGGTTGGGGATCCAATGTGGAGGTCCCCTCAGGCTCTTTTTTATAATTATTTTATAAATATTAATAATTACACAATAAAAGTAGGGTCCCCCCCAAATTGGATCACCAGCCAAGGTAAAGCGGACAGCTGTGGTCTGGTATTCTCAGGGTGGGAAGGTCCATAGTTATTGGGCCTTCACAGCCTAAAAATAGCAGGCCGCAGGCACCCCAGACGTGGCGCATCCACTAGATGCGCCAATCCTGGCGCTTCACCCCAGCTCATCCGGTGCCCTAGTGCAGTGGCAAACGGGGTAATAAATCGGGTTGATACTAGCTGTAAAGTCACCTGAGATCAAGCCCAGCAGTTTGTGATGTCATGGCGTCTATTAGATACCCAACATCATAAACTGTCAGTACTAACAAAACAAAAAATCGACAAAAGAAATTTATTTGAAAAAACAGTCCCCAAAACATTTCCTCTTTCACCAATTTATTGTAAGAAAAAAAATAAAGGGGTCCCACGACGACTCTGGACCGTCTAGAATATGGGGGGGAGACACTCAGGGAACGTATCCCCCATTTTCTAGGAGTGCGGACCCTTCATGTGAGGAGTGTGGGTGCAATGAATCTGCACTCACTCTCCCCGGGTCCACAGCAGCAGAGTCCATGTCGTAATGGTTGCTTCCAAAGCTGCAACGCCCTGCTCATGAGGTAAGGGCATGCCTAATCAGGAGAACTACTGTAGAGGAAACTCTGCTCACTGGTATATAGGTGCTCAGAGGTAATAATAGATAAAATTAGTGAGTAACCTCGGCACTCTAAATCTCCCAGACTAAGTCAGTAAGTCACAATGGATAGTAATGCAAAATCACTCTTTATTGGTCCATATTAAGAAATTTTTTTTTTCATAAGCATATATGTTTTTGTCCAAAACAAGTTACAAATGACGTTTCGGCCTGAGCCTTCGTCAGATTGGACTTATCTGCATGTAATCATGAAAAATGACAATAATCAGTATCACATAAGAGTGAGAGAACAATAACATAAACTCACACAATGTAGAGGTACAATTGGGATGCAGCAAAAAAATTGCAACACAGCAAGAAATGAAACACATGATACAAATGTCATAATACAGTACAAGGACAATATAGTAATGACAAATATGGGGTCAGAGTAGACTTAGACAGCTCTGGTACGAAAGAGATGTCAATCATAAAGTAACATGTGCAGTAGGTGTAGAGCTACAGTATGCATGGCAGAGCTAATGGGTAGACCGACCATAGAAAAAGAACGGAGAAAAAGTGGAGAAAAAGTGGAGCATAAGAGGAGAAAAAGTGGAGAAAAAGTTGGGAAAAAAGTGGAGAAAAAGTGGAGAAAAAGTGGAGCATAAGAGGAGAAAAAGTGGAGAAAAAGTGGAGAAAAAGTGGAGAAAAAGTGGAGCATAAGAGGAGAAAAAGTGGAGAAAAAGTGGAGAAAAAGTGGAGCATAAGAGGAGAAAAAGTGGAGATAAAGAGGAGAAAAAGTGGAGAAAAAGTGGAGCATAAGAGGAGAAAAAGTGGAGATTAAGAGGAGAAAAAGTGGAGAAAAAGTTGGGAAAAAAGTGGAGAAAAAGTGGAGAAAAAGTGGAGCATAAGAGGAGAAAAAGTGGAGAAAAAGTGGAGAAAAAGTGGAGAAAAAGTGGAGCATAAGAGGAGAAAAAGTGGAGAAAAAATGGAGAAAAAGTGGAGAAAAAGTGGAGCATAAGAGAAGAAAAAGTGGAGAAAAAAGTGGAGAAAAAGTGGAGAAAAAGTGGAGAAAAAGTGGAGAAAAAGTGGAGATTAAGAGGAGAAAAAGTGGAGAAAAAGTGGAGTATAAGAGGAGAAAAAGTGGAGAAAAAGTGGAGCATAAGAGGAGAAAAAGTGGAGAAAAAAGTGGAGAAAAAGTGGAGAAAAAAGTGGAGAAAAAGTGGAGAAAAAGTGGAAAAAAAGTGGAGAAAAAGTGGAGATTAAGAGGAGAAAAAGTGGAGAAAAAGTGGAGCATAAGAGGAGAAAAAGTGGAGAAAAAGTGGAGAAAAAGTGGAGAAAAAGTGGAGAAAAAGTGAAGCATAAGAGAAGAAAAAGTGGAGATAAAGTGGAGCATAAGAGGAGAAAAAGTGGAGAAAAACAGTGGAGAAAAAGGGGAGAAAAAGTGGAGCATAAGAGGAGAAAAAGTGGAGAAAAAGTGGAGAAAAAGTGGAGCATAAGAGGAGAAAAAGTGGAGAAAAAAGTGGAGAAAAAGTGGAGAAAAAAGTGGAGAAAAAGTGGAGAAAAAGTGGAAAAAAAGTGGAGAAAAAGTGGAGAAAAAGTGGAGATTAAGAGGAGAAAAAGTGGAGAAAAAGTGGAGCATAAGAGGAGAAAAAGTGGAGAAAAAGTGGAGAAAAAGTGGAGCATAAGAGGAGAAAAAGTGGAGAAAAAAGTGGAGAAAAAGTGGAGAAAAAGTGGAGCATAAGAGGAGAAAAAGTGGAGAAAAAGTGGAGAAAAAGTGGAGCATAAGAGGAGAAAAAGTGGAGAAAAAGTGGAGAAAAAGTGGAGCATAAGAGGAGAAAAAGTGGAGAAAAAAGTGGAGAAAAAAGTGGAGAAAAAAGTGGAGAAAAAAGTGGAGAAAAAGTGGAGAAAAAGTGGAGAAAAAGTGGAGAAAAAGTGGAGATTAAGAAGAGAAAAAGTGGAGAAAAAGTGGAGAAAAAGTGGAGAAAAAGTGGAGATTAAGAGGAGAAAAAGTGGAGAAAAAGTGGAGCATAAGAGGAGAAAAAGTGGAGAAAAAGTGGAGAAAAAGTGGAGAAAAAGTGGAGCATAAGAGGAGAAAAAGTGGAGAAAAAAGTAAAGAAAAAGTGGAGCATAAGAGGAGAAAAAGTGGAGAAAAAGTTAAGCATAAAAGGAGAAAAAGTGGAGAAAAAGTGGAGAAAAAGTGGAGCATAAGAGGAGAAAAAGTGGAGATTAAGAGGAGAAAAAGTGGAGAAAAAGTGGAGCATAAGAGGAGAAAAAGTGGAGAAAAAGTGGAGAAAAAGTGGAGAAAAAGTGGAGCATAAGAGGAGAAAAAGTGGAGAAAAAAGTGGAGAAAAAGTGGAGAAAAGTGGAAAAAAAGTGGAGATTAAGAGGAGAAAAAGTGAAGAAAAAGTGGAGCATAAGAGGAGAAAAAGTGGAGAAAAAAGTGGAGAAAAAAGTGGAGAAAAAAGTGGAGAAAAAGTGGAGAAAAAAATGGAGAAAAAGTGGAGCACCCTTTGGTACCTTTCATGTGGCACTAAGGGGTGCTTAGCTTTGTATTTAGCCAAAAAAATGAAAAAAAAATGACGTAGGGTTCCCCCTAGTTTTGTAGCCAGCTAGGGTAAAGCAGACGGCTGCAGCCTGCAGACCACAGCTGGCAACCTCACCTTGGCTGGTAATCCAAAACTGAGGGCACCCCACGCTGTTATTTTAAATTAAATAAATAATTAAAAAAAAAAACACGTAGGGGTCCCCCAAAATTGGATCACCAGCCAAGGTAAAGCAGACAGCTGGGGCCTGATATTCTCAGACTAGGGAGGTCCATGGTTATTGGAATCTCCCTAGCCTAAAAATAGCAGGCCGCAGCCGCCCCAGAAGTGGCGCATCCATTAGATGCGCCAATCCTGGTGCTTCGCCCCAGCTCATCCCGCACCCTGGTGCGGTGGCAAACGGGGTAATATATGGGGTTAATACCAGATGTGTAATGTCACCTGGCATCAAGCCCTGGGGGTGGTGAGGTCAGGCGTCTATCAGATACCCGACATCACCAACCCAGTCAGTAATAAAAAAAAATAGACGACAAACACATTTTTATTTGAAAAAACACTCCCCAAAACATTCTCTCTTTAACCAATTTATTAGATTGAAAAACAAATCCAGGTCTGGTGTAATCCAAGGGGTTGCCATGACGATCCACACTGTCCCAGTCAATGAAGAGCAGGATGTTCCCCATTGGCTGGGAGAGCAATGCAGTGACCTGAGCTAACATCAATGGGTCAGCCCAGGTCACTGCAGGGGGGTGACAAATGCTGCTGTCAGCGAGGTACATTACCTGCGCTGATCTCCAGCACTGCCGACAGCCCCTGTCACTGAGGTCAATGACCGGCGCCTTCACATCAAGTATCGCGAGAGGTCCGTGACGTCACCGCCAGTGTCAGTCTCGGGTCGGAAGCGATAGGTGATGTGACAAGTAGAGTTGAGCGCGGTTCGCGGTTCGAGGTTCTCCAGTTCTAAGCTCGAGTGATTTTTGGGGCTGTTCGAGATCGGACTAGAACTCGAGCTTTTTGCAAAAGCTCGATAGTTCTAGATACGTTCGAGAACGGTTCTGGCAGCAAAAAGCAGGGCTTTTTATAGCTACAGTGTGCAGGAGCCATCGCTGGCAGCCTGCCACAAGCTGGTAACCAAGATAAACATCGGGTATCCAAGCAAAGCGCTTTGGTTAGTAACCCGATGTGTATCTTAGTTACGTGCAGGAAGCCCACACTTCCCGCTCAGCTCACTCCGCCCCCTCCTGCCCGCGGCATGTATACATACATATACACACACACACACACTCTCACTCACGCACCCCCCCCCCCTCCCAGCTACAGTGTGCAGGAGCCATCGCTGGCAGCCTGCCACAAGCTGGTAACCAAGATAAACATCGGGTATCCAAGCAAAGCGCTTTGGTTAGTAACCCGATGTTTATCTTAGTTACGTGCAGGAAGCCCACACTTCCCGCTCAGCTCACTCCGCCCCCTCCTGCCCGCGGCATGTATACATACATATACACACACACACACACTCTCACTCACGCACCCCCCCTTCCCCTCCCAGCTACAGTGTGCAGGAGCCATCGCTGGCAGCCTGCCACAAGCTGGTAACCAAGGTAAACATCGGGTATCCAAGCAAAGCGCTTTGGTTAGTAACCCGATGTTTATCTTAGTTACGTGCAGGAAGCCCACACTTCCCGCTCAGCTCACTCCGCCCCCTCCTGCCCGCGGCATGTATACATACATATACACACACGCACACACACACACACTCTCAGCCCCCCCGCTCGGCTTACCTGCGGTGATGAAGTCCCGCCATCCCGACCTCAGCGCTGTCACTGTCCTCCATGGCCGCCGCTTGTCACATCACCTATCGCTTCCGACCCGAGACTGACACTGGCGGTGACGTCACGGACCTCTCGCGATACTCGATGTGAAGGCGCCGGTCATTGACTTCAGTGACAGGGGCTGTCAGTGTGCTGGAGATCAGCGCAGGTAATGTACCTCGCTGACAGCAGCACTTGTCAGCCCCCTGCAGTGACCTGGGCTGACCCATTGATGTTAGCTCAGGTCACTGCATTGCTCTCCCAGCCAATGGGGAACATCCTGCTCTTCATTGACTGGGACAGTGTGGATCGTCATGGCAACCCCTTGGATTACACCAGACCTGGATTTGTTTTTCAATCTAATAAATTGGTTAAAGAGGGAATGTTTTGGGGAGTGTTTTTTCAAATAAAATGTGTTTGTCGTCTATTTTTTTTTATTACTGACTGGGTTGGTGATGTCGGGTATCTGATAGACGCCTGACCTCACCAACCCCAGGGCTTGATGCCAGGTGACATTACACATCTGGTATTAACCCCATATATTACCCCGTTTGCCACCGCACCAGGGCGCGGGATGAGCTGGGGCGAAGCACCAGGATTGGCGCATCTAATGGATGCGCCACTTCTGGGGCGGCTGCGGCCTGCTATTTTTAGGCTGGGGAGATTCCAATAACCATGGACCTCCCTAGTCTGAGAATATCAGGCCCCAGCTGTCTGCTTTACCTTGGCTGGTGATCCAATTTTGGGGGACCCCTACGTGTTTTTTTTTTTAAATTATTTATTTAATTTAAAATAACAGCGTGGGGTGCCCTCAGTTTTGGATTACCAGCCAAGGTGAGGTTGCCAGCTGTGGTCTGCAGGCTGCAGCCATCTGCTTTACCCTAGCTGGCTACAAAACTAGGGGGAACCGTACGTCATTTTTTTTTCACTTTTTTGGCTAAATACAAAGCTAAGCACCCCTTAGTGCCACATGAAAGGTACTAAAGGGTGCTCCACTTTTTCTCCATTTTTTTCTCCACTTTTTCTCCACTTTTTTCTCCACTTTTTTCTCCACTTTTTTCTCCACTTTTTCTCCTCTTATGCTCCACTTTTTCTCCACTTTTTCTCCTCTTAATCTCCACTTTTTCTCCACTTTTTCTCCACTTTTTCTCCACTTTTTTCTCCACTTTTTCTCCTCTTATGCTCCACTTTTTCACCACTTTTTCTCCACTTTTTCTCCACTTTTTCTCCTCTTATGCTCCACTTTTTCTCCACTTTTTCTCCTCTTAATCTCCACTTTTTCTCCTCTTATGCTCCACTTTTTCTCCACTTTTTCTCCTCTTATGCTCCACTTTTTCTCCACTTTTTCTCCACTTTTTCTCCACTTTTTCTCCTCTTATGCTCCACTTTTTCTCCACTTTTTCTCCACTTTTTCTCCACTTTTTCTCCTCTTATGCTCCACTTTTTCTCCACTTTTTTCTCCACTTTTTCTCCTCTTATGCTCCACTTTTTCTCCACTTTTTCTCCACTTTTTCTCCTCTTATGCTCCACTTTTTCTCCACTTTTTCTCCTCTTAATCTCCACTTTTTCTCTACTTTTTCTCCACTTTTTCTCCATTTTCTTCTCCACTTTTTCTCCACTTTTTTCTCCACTTTTTTCTCCACTTTTTTCTCCACTTTTTCTCCTCTTATGCTCCACTTTTTCTCCACTTTTTCTCCACTTTTTTCTCCACTTTTTCACCTCTTATGCTCCACTTTTTCTCCACTTTTTCTCCACTTTTTCTCCACTTTTTCTCCACTTTTTCTCCTCTTATGCTCCACTTTTTCTCCACTTTTTCTCCTCTTAATCTCCACTTTTTCTCCACTTTTTCTCCACTTTTTCTCCATTTTTTTCTCCACTTTTTCTCCACTTTTTCTCCACTTTTTCTCCACTTTTTTCTCCACTTTTTCTCCATTTTTTTCTCCACTTTTTCTCCACATTTTCTCCACTTTTTCTCCACTTTTTTCTCCACTTTTTTCTCCACTTTTTTTCTCCACTTTTTTCTCCACTTTTTCTCCTCTTATGCTCCACTTTTTCTCCACTTTTTCTCCACTTTTTTCTCCACTTTTTCTCCTCTTATGCTCCACTTTTTCTCCACTTTTTCTCCACTTTTTTCTCCACTTTTTCTCCTCTTATGCTCCACTTTTTCTCCACTTTTTCTCCACTTTTTCTCCACTTTTTCTCCTCTTATGCTCCACTTTTTCTCCACTTTTTCTCCACTTTTTCTCCACTTTTTCTCCTCTTATGCTCCACTTTTTCTCCACTTTTTCTCCTCTTAATCTCCACTTTTTCTCCACTTTTTCTCCACTTTTTTTCCACTTTTTCTCCACTTTTTCTCCACTTTTTTCTCCACTTTTTCTCCACTTTTTTCTCCACTTTTTCTCCACTTTTTCTCCACTTTTTTCTCCACTTTTTCTCCACTTTTTTCTCCACTTTTTCTCCTCTTATGCTCCACTTTTTCTCCACTTTTTCTCCACTTTTTCTCCACTTTTTCTCCACTTTTTTCTCCACTTTTTCTCCTCTTATGCTCCACTTTTTCTCCACTTTTTCTCCACTTTTTCTCCACTTTTTCTCCTCTTATGCTCCACTTTTTCTCCACTTTTTTCTCCACTTTTTTCTCCACTTTTTCTCCTCTTATGCTCCACTTTTTCTCCACTTTTTCTCCACTTTTTCTCCACTTTTTCTCCTCTTATGCTCCACTTTTTCTCCACTTTTTCTCCACTTTTTCTCTACTTTTTCTCCTCTTATGCTCCACTTTTTCTCCACTTTTTCTCCTCTTAATCACCACTTTTTCTCCACTTTTTCTCCACTTTTTTTCCACTTTTTCTCCACTTTTTCTCCACTTTTCTCTCCACTTTTTCTCCACTTTTTTCTCCACTTTTTCTCCACTTTTTCTCCACTTTTTTCTCCACTTTTTCTCCACTTTTTTCTCCACTTTTTCTCCTCTTATGCTCCACTTTTTCTCCACTTTTTCTCCACTTTTTCTCCACTTTTTCTCCACTTTTTCTCCTCTTATGCTCCACTTTTTCTCCACTTTTTCTCCACTTTTTCTCCACTTTTTCTCCTCTTATGCTCCACTTTTTCTCCACTTTTTTCTCCACTTTTTTCTCCACTTTTTCTCCTCTTATGCTCCACCTTTTCTCCACTTTTTTCTCCACTTTTTCTCCACTTTTTTCTCCACTTTTTCTCCTCTTATGCTCCACTTTTTCTCCACTTTTTCTCCACTTTTTCTCCACTTTTTCTCCATTTTTTTCTCCACTTTTTCTCCTCTTATGCTCCACTTTTTCTCCACTTTTTCTCCTCTTATGCTTTACTTTTTCTCCACTTTTTCTCCACTTTTTCTCCTCTTATGCTCCACTTTTTCTCCACTTTTTCTCCACTTTTTCTCCTCTTATGCTCCACTTTTTCTCCACTTTTTCTCCTCTTATGCTCCATTTTTTCTCCACTTTTTCTCCACTTTTTCTCCTCTTATGCTCCACTTTTTCTCCACTTTTTCTCCTCTTAATCTCCACTTTTTCTCCACTTTTTCTCCACTTTTTTTCCACTTTTTCTCCACTTTTTCTCCACTTTTTTCTCCACTTTTTCTCCACTTTTTTCTCCACTTTTTCTCCACTTTTTCTCCACTTTTTTCTCCACTTTTTCTCCACTTTTTTCTCCACTTTTTCTCCTCTTATGCTCCACTTTTTCTCCATTTTTTCTCCACTTTTTCTCCACTTTTTCTCCACTTTTTTCTCCACTTTTTCTCCTCTTATGCTCCACTTTTTCTCCCCTTTTTCTCCACTTTTTCTCCTTTTTTTCTCCTCTTATGCTCCACTTTTTCTCCACTTTTTTCTCCACTTTTTTCTCCACTTTTTTCTCCACTTTTTCTCCTCTTATGCTCCACTTTTTCTCCACTTTTTCTCCACTTTTTCTCCACTTTTTCTCCACTTTTTTCTCCACTTTTTCTCCTCTTATGCTCCACTTTTTCTCCACTTTTTCTCCACTTTTTCTCCACTTTTTCTCCTCTTATGCTCCACTTTTTCTCCACTTTTTCTCCACTTTTTCTCCTCTTATGCTCCACTTTTTCTCCACTTTTTCTCCTCTTATGCTCCACTTTTTCTCCACTTTTTCTCCACTTTTTCTCCTCTTATGCTCCACTTTTTCTCCACTTTTTCTCCTCTTAATCTCCACTTTTTCTCCACTTTTTCTCCACTTTTTTTCCACTTTTTCTCCACTTTTTCTCCACTTTTTTCTCCACTTTTTCTCCACTTTTTTCTCCACTTTTTCTCCACTTTTTCTCCACTTTTTCTCCACTTTTTCTCCACTTTTTCTCCACTTTTTCTCCACTTTTTCTCCTCTTATGCTCCACTTTTTCTCCACTTTTTCTCCTCTTAATCTCCACTTTTTCTCCACTTTTTCTCCACTTTTTTTCCACTTTTTCTCCACTTTTTCTCCACTTTTTTCTCCACTTTTTCTCCACTTTTTTCTCCACTTTTTCTCCTCTTATGCTCCACTTTTTCTCCACTTTTTCTCCACTTTTTCTCCACTTTTTCTCCTCTTATGCTCCACTTTTTCTCCACTTTTTCTCCACTTTTTCTCTACTTTTTCTCCTCTTATGCTCCACTTTTTCTCCACTTTTTCTCCTCTTAATCACCACTTTTTCTCCACTTTTTCTCCACTTTTTTTCCACTTTTTCTCCACTTTTTCTCCACTTTTTTCTCCACTTTTTCTCCACTTTTTTCTCCACTTTTTCTCCACTTTTTCTCCACTTTTTTCTCCACTTTTTCTCCACTTTTTTCTCCACTTTTTCTCCTCTTATGCTCCACTTTTTCTCCACTTTTTCTCCACTTTTTCTCCACTTTTTCTCCACTTTTTTCTCCACTTTTTCTCCTCTTATGCTCCACTTTTTCTCCACTTTTTCTCCACTTTTTCTCCACTTTTTCTCCTCTTATGCTCCACTTTTTCTCCACTTTTTTCTCCACTTTTTTCTCCACTTTTTCTCCTCTTATGCTCCACTTTTTCTCCACTTTTTTCTCCACTTTTTCTCCACTTTTTTCTCCACTTTTTCTCCTCTTATGCTCCACTTTTTCTCCACTTTTTCTCCACTTTTTCTCCACTTTTTCTCCATTTTTTTCTCCACTTTTTCTCCTCTTATGCTCCACTTTTTCTCCACTTTTTCTCCTCTTATGCTTTACTTTTTCTCCACTTTTTCTCCACTTTTTCTCCTCTTATGCTCCACTTTTTCTCCACTTTTTCTCTACTTTTTCTCCTCTTATGCTCCACTTTTTCTCCACTTTTTCTCCTCTTAATCACCACTTTTTCTCCACTTTTTCTCCACTTTTTTTCCACTTTTTCTCCACTTTTTCTCCACTTTTTTCTCCACTTTTTCTCCACTTTTTTCTCCACTTTTTCTCCACTTTTTCTCCACTTTTTTCTCCACTTTTTCTCCACTTTTTTCTCCACTTTTTCTCCTCTTATGCTCCACTTTTTCTCCACTTTTTCTCCACTTTTTCTCCACTTTTTTCTCCACTTTTTCTCCTCTTATGCTCCACTTTTTCTCCACTTTTTCTCCACTTTTTCTCCACTTTTTCTCCTCTTATGCTCCACTTTTTCTCCACTTTTTTCTCCACTTTTTTCTCCACTTTTTCTCCTCTTATGCTCCACTTTTTCTCCACTTTTTTCTCCACTTTTTCTCCACTTTTTTCTCCACTTTTTCTCCTCTTATGCTCCACTTTTTCTCCACTTTTTCTCCACTTTTTCTCCACTTTTTCTCCATTTTTTTCTCCACTTTTTCTCCTCTTATGCTCCACTTTTTCTCCACTTTTTCTCCTCTTATGCTTTACTTTTTCTCCACTTTTTCTCCACTTTTTCTCCTCTTATGCTCCACTTTTTCTCCACTTTTTCTCCACTTTTTCTCCTCTTATGCTCCACTTTTTCTCCACTTTTTCTCCTCTTATGCTCCATTTTTTCTCCACTTTTTCTCCACTTTTTCTCCACTTTTTCTCCTCTTATGCTCCACTTTTTCTCCACTTTTTCTCCTCTTAATATCCACTTTTTCTCCACTTTTTCTCCACTTTTTTTCCACTTTTTCTCCACTTTTTCTCCACTTTTTTCTCCACTTTTTCTCCACTTTTTTCTCCACTTTTTCTCCACTTTTTCTCCACTTTTTTCTCCACTTTTTCTCCACTTTTTTCTCCACTTTTTCTCCTCTTATGCTCCACTTTTTCTCCATTTTTTCTCCACTTTTTCTCCACTTTTTCTCCACTTTTTTCTCCACTTTTTCTCCTCTTATGCTCCACTTTTTCTCCCCTTTTTCTCCACTTTTTCTCCTTTTTTTCTCCTCTTATGCTCCACTTTTTCTCCACTTTTTTCTCCACTTTTTTCTCCACTTTTTCTCCTCTTATGCTCCACTTTTTCTCCACTTTTTCTCCACTTTTTCTCCACTTTTTCTCCACTTTTTTCTCCACTTTTTCTCCTCTTATGCTCCACTTTTTCTCCACTTTTTCTCCACTTTTTCTCCACTTTTTCTCCTCTTATGCTCCACTTTTTCTCCACTTTTTCTCCACTTTTTCTCCTCTTATGCTCCACTTTTTCTCCACTTTTTCTCCTCTTATGCTCCACTTTTTCTCCACTTTTTCTCCACTTTTTCTCCTCTTATGCTCCACTTTTTCTCCACTTTTTCTCCTCTTAATCTCCACTTTTTCTCCACTTTTTCTCCACTTTTTTTCCACTTTTTCTCCACTTTTTCTCCACTTTTTTCTCCACTTTTTCTCCACTTTTTTCTCCACTTTTTCTCCACTTTTTCTCCACTTTTTTCTCCACTTTTTCTCCACTTTTTTCTCCACTTTTTCTCCTCTTATGCTCCACTTTTTCTCCATTTTTTCTCCACTTTTTCTCCACTTTTTCTCCACTTTTTTCTCCACTTTTTCTCCTCTTATGCTCCACTTTTTCTCCACTTTTTCTCCACTTTTTCTCCTTTTTTTCTCCTCTTATGCTCCACTTTTTCTCCACTTTTTTCTCCACTTTTTTCTCCACTTTTTCTCCTCTTATGCTCCACTTTTTCTCCACTTTTTCTCCACTTTTTCTCCACTTTTTCTCCTCTTATGCTCCACTTTTTCTCCACTTTTTCTCCTCTTAATCTCCACTTTTTCTCCACTTTTTCTCCACTTTTTCGCCACTTTTTTCTCCACTTTTTCTCCACTTTTTTCTCCACTTTTTCTCCTCTTATGCTCCACTTTTTCTCCACTTTTTCTCCACTTTTTCTCCATTTTTTTCTCCACTTTTTCTCCTCTTATGCTCCACTTTTTCTCCACTTTTTCTCCTCTTATGCTTTACTTTTTCTCCACTTTTTCTCCACTTTTTCTCCTCTTATGCTCCACTTTTTCTCCACTTTTTCTCCACTTTTTCTCCTCTTATGCTCCACTTTTTCTCCACTTTTTCTCCTCTTATGCTCCACTTTTTCTCCACTTTTTCTCCACTTTTTCTCTACTTTTTCTCCTCTTATGCTCCACTTTTTCTCCACTTTTTCTCCTCTTAATCACCACTTTTTCTCCACTTTTTCTCCACTTTTTTTCCACTTTTTCTCCACTTTTTCTCCACTTTTTTCTCCACTTTTTCTCCACTTTTTTCTCCACTTTTTCTCCACTTTTTCTCCACTTTTTTCTCCACTTTTTCTCCACTTTTTTCTCCACTTTTTCTCCTCTTATGCTCCACTTTTTCTCCACTTTTTCTCCACTTTTTCTCCACTTTTTTCTCCACTTTTTCTCCTCTTATGCTCCACTTTTTCTCCACTTTTTCTCCACTTTTTCTCCACTTTTTCTCCTCTTATGCTCCACTTTTTCTCCACTTTTTTCTCCACTTTTTTCTCCACTTTTTCTCCTCTTATGCTCCACTTTTTCTCCACTTTTTTCTCCACTTTTTTCTCCACTTTTTCTCCTCTTATGCTCCACTTTTTCTCCACTTTTTCTCCACTTTTTCTCCACTTTTTTCTCCACTTTTTCTCCACTTTTTTCTCCACTTTTTCTCCTCTTATGCTCCACTTTTTCTCCACTTTTTCTCCACTTTTTCTCCACTTTTTTCTCCACTTTTTCTCCTCTTATGCTCCACTTTTTCTCCACTTTTTCTCCACTTTTTCTCCACTTTTTCTCCTCTTATGCTCCACTTTTTCTCCACTTTTTTCTCCACTTTTTTCTCCACTTTTTCTCCTCTTATGCTCCACTTTTTCTCCACTTTTTTCTCCACTTTTTCTCCACTTTTTTCTCCACTTTTTCTCCTCTTATGCTCCACTTTTTCTCCACTTTTTCTCCACTTTTTCTCCACTTTTTCTCCATTTTTTTCTCCACTTTTTCTCCTCTTATGCTCCACTTTTTCTCCACTTTTTCTCCTCTTATGCTTTACTTTTTCTCCACTTTTTCTCCACTTTTTCTCCTCTTATGCTCCACTTTTTCTCCACTTTTTCTCCACTTTTTCTCCTCTTATGCTCCACTTTTTCTCCACTTTTTCTCCTCTTATGCTCCATTTTTTCTCCACTTTTTCTCCACTTTTTCTCCACTTTTTCTCCTCTTATGCTCCACTTTTTCTCCACTTTTTCTCCTCTTAATCTCCACTTTTTCTCCACTTTTTCTCCACTTTTTTTCCACTTTTTCTCCACTTTTTCTCCACTTTTTTCTCCACTTTTTCTCCACTTTTTTCTCCACTTTTTCTCCACTTTTTCTCCACTTTTTTCTCCACTTTTTCTCCACTTTTTTCTCCACTTTTTCTCCTCTTATGCTCCACTTTTTCTCCATTTTTTCTCCACTTTTTCTCCACTTTTTCTCCACTTTTTTCTCCACTTTTTCTCCTCTTATGCTCCACTTTTTCTCCCCTTTTTCTCCACTTTTTCTCCTTTTTTTCTCCTCTTATGCTCCACTTTTTCTCCACTTTTTTCTCCACTTTTTTCTCCACTTTTTCTCCTCTTATGCTCCACTTTTTCTCCACTTTTTCTCCACTTTTTCTCCACTTTTTTCTCCACTTTTTCTCCTCTTATGCTCCACTTTTTCTCCACTTTTTCTCCACTTTTTCTCCACTTTTTCTCCTCTTATGCTCCACTTTTTCTCCACTTTTTCTCCACTTTTTCTCCTCTTATGCTCCACTTTTTCTCCACTTTTTCTCCTCTTATGCTCCACTTTTTCTCCACTTTTTCTCCACTTTTTCTCCTCTTATGCTCCACTTTTTCTCCACTTTTTCTCCTCTTAATCTCCACTTTTTCTCCACTTTTTCTCCACTTTTTTTCCACTTTTTCTCCACTTTTTCTCCACTTTTTTCTCCACTTTTTCTCCACTTTTTTCTCCACTTTTTCTCCACTTTTTCTCCACTTTTTTCTCCACTTTTTCTCCACTTTTTTCTCCACTTTTTCTCCTCTTATGCTCCACTTTTTCTCCATTTTTTCTCCACTTTTTCTCCACTTTTTCTCCACTTTTTTCTCCACTTTTTCTCCTCTTATGCTCCACTTTTTCTCCACTTTTTCTCCACTTTTTCTCCTTTTTTTCTCCTCTTATGCTCCACTTTTTCTCCACTTTTTTCTCCACTTTTTTCTCCACTTTTTCTCCTCTTATGCTCCACTTTTTCTCCACTTTTTCTCCACTTTTTCTCCACTTTTTCTCCTCTTATGCTCCACTTTTTCTCCACTTTTTCTCCTCTTAATCTCCACTTTTTCTCCACTTTTTCTCCACTTTTTCGCCACTTTTTTCTCCACTTTTTCTCCACTTTTTTCTCCACTTTTTCTCCTCTTATGCTCCACTTTTTCTCCACTTTTTCTCCACTTTTTCTCCATTTTTTTCTCCACTTTTTCTCCTCTTATGCTCCACTTTTTCTCCACTTTTTCTCCTCTTATGCTTTACTTTTTCTCCACTTTTTCTCCACTTTTTCTCCTCTTATGCTCCACTTTTTCTCCACTTTTTCTCCACTTTTTCTCCTCTTATGCTCCACTTTTTCTCCACTTTTTCTCCTCTTATGCTCCACTTTTTCTCCATTTTTTTCTGCACTTTTTCTCCTCTTATGCTCCACTTTTTCTCCACTTTTTCTCCACTTTTTCTCCACTTTTTCTCCTCTTAATCTCCACTTTTTCTCCACTTTTTCTCCATTTTTTCTCCACTTTTTCTCCACTTTTTTCTCCACTTTTTCTCCACTTTTTTCTCCTCTTTTTCTCCTCTTATGCTCCACTTTTTCTCCACTTTTTCTCCGTTCTTTTTCTATGGTCGGTCTACCCATTAGCTCTGCCATGCATACTGTAGCTTTACACCTACTGCACATGTTACTTTATGATTGACATCTCTTTCGTACCAGAGCTGTCTAAGTCTACTCTGACCCCATATTTGTCATTACTATATTGTCCTTGTACTGTATTATGACATTTGTATCATGTGTTTCATTTCTTGCTGTGTTGCAATTTTTTTGCTGCATCCCAATTGTACCTCTACATTGTTCGAGTTTATGTTATTGTTCTCTCACTCTTATGTGATACTGATTATTGTCATTTTTCATGATTACATGCAGATAAGTCCAATCTGACGAAGGCTCAGGCCGAAACGTCATTTGTAATTTGTTTTGGACAAAAACATATATGCTTATGAAAAAATTTTTTTCTTAATATGGACCAATAAAGAGTGATTTTGCATTACTATCCATTGTGACTTACTGACTTAGTCTGGGAGATTTAGAGTGCCGAGGTTACTCACTAATTTTATCTATTATTACCTCTGAGCACCTATATACCAGTGAGCAGAGTTTCCTCTACAGTAGTTCTCCTGATTAGGCATGCCCTTACCTCATGAGCAGGGCATTGCAGCTTTGGTAGCAACCATTACGACATGGACTCTGCTGCTGTGGACCCGGGGAGAGTGAGTGCAGATTCATTGCACCCACACTCCTCACATGAAGGGTCCGCACTCCTAGAAAATGGGGGATACGTTCCCTGAGTGTCTCCCCCCCATATTCTAGACGGTCCAGAGTCGTCGTGGGACCCCTTTATTTTTTTTCTTACAATAAATTGGTGAAAGAGGAAATGTTTTGGGGACTGTTTTTTCAAATAAATTTCTTTTGTCGATTTTTTGTTTTGTTAGTACTGACAGTTTATGATGTTGGGTATCTAATAGACGCCATGACATCACAAACTGCTGGGCTTGATCTCAGGTGACTTTACAGCTAGTATCAACCCGATTTATTACCCCGTTTGCCACTGCACTAGGGCACCGGATGAGCTGGGGTGAAGCGCCAGGATTGGCGCATCTAGTGGATGCGCCACGTCTGGGGTGCCTGCGGCCTGCTATTTTTAGGCTGTGAAGGCCCAATAACTATGGACCTTCCCACCCTGAGAATACCAGACCACAGCTGTCCGCTTTACCTTGGCTGGTGATCCAATTTGGGGGGGACCCTACTTTTATTGTGTAATTATTAATATTTATAAAATAATTATAAAAAGGAGCCTGAGGGGACCTCCACATTGGATCCCCAACCACGGTAAAGCTGCCAGCTGTGGTTTTCAGGCTACAGCCGTCTGCTTTACCCTAGCTGGCTATCAAAAATGGGGGGACCCAACGTAATTTTTTTTTTTAACTATTTTTTAAATAGAAAAAATTAATGGGCTTCCCTGTATTTTGATTGCCAACCAAGGTAACGGCAGGCAGATGGGGGTGGCAACCCATAGCTGTCTGCTTTATCTGCGCTGAGAATCAAAAATACCGCGGAGCGCTACGTCATTTTTTTAAAGATTTATTTTTACAGCACTGTGATGTCCAGCAATCAAAATACAGGGAAGCCCATTTTATTTTTAGTTATTTAAATAAATAATTAAAAAAAATATATATGGGCTCCCGCTGCATTTTTTGTATTGCTAGCTAAGGGTAATCCAAGCAGCTACTGGCTGCTAACCCCCACTGCTTGGTGTTACCTTCACTGGCAATGGAAAATCCAGGGAAGCATTTTTTATTTTTTTTGCCAAAAAACTACAAAAAAGGACGTGAGCTTCGCCATATTTTTGTATGCTAGCCAGGTATAGCAGGCAGGTGCTGGAAGAGTTGGATACAGCGCCAGAAGATGGCGCTTCTATGAAAATTTTCTGAGGTGGCTGCAGACTGCAATTCGCAGCAGTGGGGCCCAGAAAGCTCAGGCCAACCTGTGGTGCGGATTCCAATCCCCAGCTGCCTAGTTGTACCTGGCTGGACACAAAAATGGGGCAAAGCCTACGTCATTTGTTTTCTAATTATTTCATGAAATTCATGAAATAATAAAAAAAGGGCTTCCCTTTATTTTTGGTTCCCAGCCGGGTACAAATAGGCAACTGGGGGTTGGGGGCAGCCGTACCTGCCTGCTGTACCTGGCTAGCATACAAAAATATGGCGAAGCCCACATAATTTTTTCAGGGGGCAAAAAACTTCTGCATACAGTCCTGGATAGAGTATGCTGAGCCTTGTAGTTCTGCAGCTGCTGTCTGTCTGTATGGAGAAGAGCAGACAGCAGCTGCAGAACTACAAGGCTCAGCATACTCCATCCAGGACTGTATGCAGAAGTTTTTTGCCCACCAAAAAAATGACGTGGGCTTCGCCATATTTTTGTAAGCTAGCCAGGTACAGCTGGCAGCCACGGGCTGCCTCCAACCCCCAGTTGCCTATTTGTACCCGGCTGGGAACCAAAAATATAGGGAAGCCCGTTTTTTTTAATTATTTCACTTATTTCATGAAATAATTAAAAAACAAATGACGTGGGCTTCGCCCCATTTTTGTGTCCAGCCGGGTACAACTAGGCAGCTGGGGATTGGAATCCGCAGCACAGGTTAGCCCGAGGTTTGTGGGCGCCTCTGCTGCGGATTTCAGTCCGCAGCCGTCCCAGAAAATGGCGCTCTCATAGAAGCGCCATCATCTGGCGCTGTATCCAACTCTTCCAACAGCCCTGGAGTCGGGTGGCTTGTTGGGTAATCATGAGTTAATACTGGCTTTGTTTTACCAGCCAGTATTAAGCCAGAGATTCTTAATGTCAGGCACGTTTGACCCGGCCATTAAGAATCTCCAATAAAGGGTTAAAAAAAAGACACCACACAGAGAAAAAATACTTTAATAGAAATAAATACACAGACACATTAGAGACTCCATCTTTATTACCCCCTGTCAGCCCTCCACGATCCTGCTCTTCTGTCTTCTTTCTTTCTAGTGTAGTAGTAGTGACGATTGTAGTGAGGGGCATCACTTGGGGCTGGGGAACCTCCATCCTAACTACAATGCTCACTACAATCGGGAAGCAGCGTGCAGCCTTCACTCTGTGAGTGATCACTGCTGGCTGCTAGCGGTAACGCTGACAGACGCGTTACCATAGCAACGGTGCTCCCGGAGCCGCGGTTAGCGGTGACGTCACCGCTAACTGCGTTGCTATGGCAACGGTGATCTCCGTTAATGACCGGCTGTGTCAGCCGGTCCCTAACGGAACGGGGAGTCGACCGTGTGCTAGAGCATGTCGCCGGTACACGGCGATACACATATGTGCACCGTGTACCGGAGAGATGCACTCGCAGGTCCTACATGACGTGTCATAGTCATGTGACCAGTCTGTAGCCAATGAGATAATAGCCACGTGACTGGTCACATGGCTATTTTGACGTCACGATAGGTCCTGCTTCTCTGCTGGCAGTGCAGGTCACCGGGAGGATTCAGCGATCATCGGATGGAATAGCGGCAGGAGACAGAGTGCAGAAGGACATCGCGAGGACCGGTAAGTGTTATGGCAATGTTTATTAACTGTTTGTGTACATTTATAATGCATTTTTATGTGTTTGTGATTGCCTCCCATTATAGCCTATACGTTCGAGTTCGGTTCGTCGACCGTTCGACGAACCGAACTCGAACGGGACCCCCGTTCGGCGAACCGGCCTCGAGCCGAACCGGGACCGGTTCGCTCATCTCTAGTGTCGACCTTTGAATGCAGGAACTATTGCAGAAAAAAGTGGCACTCCCCTAGCAGGAATTGAACCCGTAAACTAAGAAAACTGCTTGCTAATTAATATGGGATATTCCACAGAGTTGCAGAAAACATATAGGGTTTTAAAAAAAAAAAGAGTGTTGCCTTCACTAAAAAGCTGTTTTTCATTTTAGTAGTTGAATCTTGCCTCATTTGAGCTGGAGTTAACAGGTCAATTCAATATACTGAAGATTGTAAGTTTTTTCCTCAGACGGTATGTAGTTTACTCATTATCTTTGGCAGGAGAGCCTAGAAACTTTACCATTCAGTTCCAATGTTGTATGGATAAGTAAGGAAATTTTAGGTCAAATGACAGGCCACAATGGCCAACCAATTGCGTCGGCCTTTGAATGTCGAAACAAGCACAGAAAAATTTGCATTCCCATACCGGGAGTCGAACACGGGCCGCCTGGGTGAGAACCAGGAATCCTAACCGCTAGACCATATGCGAAATGTTGTACTGTGAAGTCGATGATGTGGAAAAAAAGAACTTTATTTCTTTGAGTAAGCAACTTCTGCACGTTTGCAACAGAAGCTTTCCTTGTTAGCACAATAGGTGGCGCGTCAATCTCAAACTCTTAAGGTCATGATTGTGATCCTCACATGTGGCACTTTTCTTTGGAGATTTTGTCTCCATCTTGTCTAGAGAGCCACATTTGTTTCCACTGAGTATCAAAAATCAACAATAATATATTGAGGGGTTTGAGTCCCTTGACACCAAGTAGTTGGAAGTCGAAGGTAAGAATGATTTCCAATATGAGCTCAAATGGCTTTTTGTGCAAAAGAATGGAATGAATGGCTAAAAGCTCTTGTGGTCAGCATTTTTCGCTGCAAAGAGCAATTTTAAACTAAACTAACTTTGTCTGCAAGGTATGTGTCGACCTTTGAATGCAGGAACTATTGCAGAAAAAAGTGGCACTCCCCTAGCAGGAATTGAACCCGTAAACTAAGAAAACTGCTTGCTAATTAATATGGGATATTCCACAGAGTTGCAGAAAACATATAGGGTTTTAAAAAAAAAGAAAAAAAAAAAGAGTGTTGCCTTCACTTAAAAGCTGTTTTTCATTTTAGTAGTTGAATCTTGCCTCATTTGAGCTGGAGTTAACAGGTCAATTCAATATACTGAAGATTGTAAGTTTTTTCCTCAGACGGTATGTAGTTTACTCATTATCTTTGGCAGGAGAGCCTAGAAACTTTACCATTCAGTTTCAATATTGTATGGATAAGTAAGGAAATTTTAGGTCAAATGAAAGGCCACAATGGCCAACCAATTGCGTCGGCCTTTGAATGTCGAAACAAGCACAGAAAAGTTTGCATTCCCATACCGGGAGTCGAACCCGGGCCGCCTGGGTGAGAACCAGGAATCCTAACCGCTAGACCATATGGGAAACGTTGTGCTGTGAAGTCGATGATGTGGAAAAAAAGAACTTTATTTCTTTGAGTAAGCAACTTCTGCACGTTTGCAACAGAAGCTTTCCTTGTTAGCACAATAGGTGGCGCGTCAATCTCAAACTCTTAAGGTCATGATTGTGATCCTCACATGTGGCACTTTTCTTTGGAGATTTTGTCTCCATTTTGTCTCCATCTTGTCTAGAGAGCCACATTTGTTTCCACTGAGTACCAAAAATCAACAATTATATATTGAGGGGTTTGAGTCCCTTGACACCAAGTAGTTGGAAGTCGAAGGTAAGAATGATTTCCGATATGAGCTCAAATGGCTTTTTGTGCAACAGAATGGAATGAATGGCTAAAAGCTCTTGTGGTCAGCATTTTTCGCTGCAAAGAGCAATCTTAATCTAAACTAACTTTGTCTGCAAGCTATGTGTCGACCTTTGAATGCAGGAACTATTGCAGAAAAAAGTGGCACTCCCCTATCAGGAATTGAACCAGTAAACTAAGAAAACTGCTTGCTAATTAATATGGGATATTCCACAGAGTTGCAGAAAACATATAGGGTTTAAAAAAAAAAAAAAGAGTGTTGCCTTCACTAAAAAGCTATTTTTCATTTTAGTAGTTGAATCCTGCCTCATTTGAGCTGGAGTTAACAGGTCAATTCAATATACTGAAGATTGTAAGTTTTTTCCTCAGACGTTATGTAGTTTACTCATTATCTTTGGCAGGAGAGCCTAGAAACTTTACCATTCAGTTCCAATATTCTATGGATAAGTAAGGAAATTTTAGGTCAAATGACAGGCCACAATGGCCAAACAATTGCGTCGGCCTTTGAATGTCGAAACAAGCACAGAAAAATTTGCATTCCCATACCGGGAGTCGAACCCGGGCCGCCTGGGTGAGAACCAGGAATCCTAACCGCTAGACCATATGGGAAATGTTGTGCTGTGTATTTGATGATGTGGAAAAAAAGAACTTTATTTCTTTGAGTAAGCAACTTCTGCACGTTTGCAACAGAAGCTTTCCTTGTTAGCACAATAGGTGGCGCGTCAATCTCAAACTCTTAAGGTCATGATTGTGATCCTCACATGTGGCACTTTTCTTTGGAGATTTTGTCTCCATCTTGTCTAGAGAGCCACATTTGTTTCCACTGAGTATCAAAAATCAACAATAATATATTGAGGGGTTTGAGTCTCTTGACACCAAGTATTTGGAAGTCGAAGGTAAGAATGATTTCCGATATGAGCTCAAATGGCTTTTTGTGCAACAGAATGGAATGAATGGCTAAAAGCTCTTGTGGTCAGCATTTTTCGCTGCAAAGAGCAATTTTAATCTAAACTAACTTTGTCTGCAAGGTATGTGTCGACCTTTGAATGCAGGAACTATTGCAGAAAAAAGTGGCACTCCCCTATCGGGAATTGAACCAGTAAACTAAGAAAACTGCTTGCTAATTAATATGGGATATTCCACAGAGTTGCAGAAAACATATAGGGTTTTTTAAAAAAAAAAAAAAAAAAAAGAGTGTTGCCTTCACTAAAAAGCTGTTTTTCATTTTAGTAGTTGAATCCTGCCTCATTTGAGCTGGAGTTAACAGGTCAATTCAATATACTGAAGATTGTAAGTTTTTTCCTCAGACGGTATGTAGTTTACTCATTATCTTTGGCAGGAGAGCCTAGAAACTTTACCATTCAGTTCCAATATTCTATGGATAAGTAAGGAAATTTTAGGTCAAATGACAGGCCACAATGGCCAACCAATTGCGTCGGCCTTTGAATGTCGAAACAAGCACAAAAAAATTTGCATTCCCATACCGGGAGTCGAACCCGGGCCGCCTGGGTGAGAACCAGGAATCCTAACCGCTAGACCATATGGGAAATGTTGTGCTGTGAGGTCGATGATGTGGAAAAAAAGAACTTTATTTCTTTGAGTAAGCAACTTCTGCACGTTTGCAACAGAAGCTTTCCTTGTTAGCACAATAGGTGGCGCGTCAATCTCAAACTCTTAAGGTCATGATTGTGATCCTCACATGTGGCACTTTTCTTTGGAGATTTTGTCTCCATCTTGTCTAGAGAGCCACATTTGTTTCCACTGAGTATCAAAAATCAACAATAATATATTGAGGGGTTTGAGTCTCTTGACACCAAGTATTTGGAAGTCGAAGGTAAGAATGATTTCCGATATGAGCTCAAATGGCTTTTTGTGCAACAGAATGGAATGAATGGCTAAAAGCTCTTGTGGTCAGCATTTTTCACTGCAAAGAGCAATTTTAATCTAAACTAACTTTGTCTGCAAGGTATGTGTCGACCTTTGAATGCAGGAACTATTGCAGAAAAAAGTGGCACTCCCCTATCAGGAATTGAATCAGTAAACTAAGAAAACTGCTTGCTAATTAATATGGGATATTCCACAGAGTTGCAGAAAACATATAGGGTTTTAAAAAAAAAAAAAAAAAAGAGTGTTGCCTTCACTAAAAAGCTGTTTTTCATTTTAGTAGTTGAATCCTGCCTCATTTGAGCTGGAGTTAACAGGTCAATTCAATATACGGAAGATTGTAGGTTTTTTCCTCAGACGGTATGTAGTTTACTCATTATCTTTGGCAGGAGAGCCTAGAAACTTTACCATTCAGTTCCAATATTCTATGGATAAGTAAGGAAATTTTAGGTCAAATGACAGGCCACAATGGCCAACCAATTGCGTCGGCCTTTGAATGTCAAAACAAGCACAGAAAAATTTGCATTCCCATACCGGGAGTCGAACCCGGGCCGCCTGGGTGAGAACCAGGAATCCTAACCGCTAGACCATATGGGAAATGTTGTGCTGTGTAGTCGATGATGTGGAAAAAAAGAACTTTATTTCTTTGAGTAAGCAACTTCTGCACGTTTGCAACAGAAGCTTTCCTTGTTAGCACAATAGGTGGCGCGTCAATCTCAAACTCTTAAGGTCATGATTGTGATCCTCACATGTGGCACTTTTCTTTGGAGATTTTGTCTCCATCTTGTCTAGAGAGCCACATTTGTTTCCACTGAGTATCAAAAATCAACAATAATATATTGAGGGGTTTGAGTCTCTTGACACCAAGTATTTGGAAGTCGAAGGTAAGAATGATTTCCGATATGAGCTCAAATGGCTTTTTGTGCAACAGAATGGAATGAATGGCTAAAAGCTCTTGTGGTCAGCATTTTTCGCTGCAAAGAGCAATTTTAATCTAAACTAACTTTGTCTGCAAGGTATGTGTCGGCCTTTGAATGCAGGAACTATTGCAGAAAAAAGTGGCACTCCCCTATCGGGAATTGAATCAGTAAACTAAGAAAACTGCTTGCTAATTAATATGGGATATTCCACAGAGTTGCAGAAAACA
The DNA here is from genome assembly GCF_048569485.1 of Anomaloglossus baeobatrachus. Taxonomy (NCBI): domain Eukaryota; kingdom Metazoa; phylum Chordata; class Amphibia; order Anura; family Aromobatidae; genus Anomaloglossus; species Anomaloglossus baeobatrachus. The sequence continues at coordinate 646,228,419 of NC_134356.1, read as the reverse complement.
TATAGGGTTTTAAAAAAAAAAAAAAAAAAAAGAGTGTTGCCTTCACTAAAAATCTGTTTTTCATTTTAGTAGTTGAATCCTGCCTTATTTGAGCTGGAGTTAACAGGTCAATTCAATATACGGAAGATTGTAGGTTTTTTCCTCAGACGGTATGTAGTTTACTCATTATCTTTGGCAGTAGAGCCTAGAAACTTTACCATTCAGTTCCAATATTCTATGGATAAGTAAGGAAATTTTAGGTCAAATGACAGGCCACAATGGCCAACCAATTGCGTCGGCCTTTGAATGTCAAAACAAGCACAGAAAAATTTGCATTCCCATACCGGGAGTCGAACCCGGGCCGCCTGGGTGAGAACCAGGAATCCTAACTGCTAGACCATATGGGAAATGTTGTGCTGTGTAGTCGATGATGTGGAAAAAAGAACTTTATTTCTTTGAGTAAGCAACTTCTGCACGTTTGCAACAGAAGCTTTCCTTGTTAGCACAATAGGTGGCGCGTCAATCTCAAACTCTTAAGGTCATGATTGTGATTCTCACACGTGGCACTTTTCTTTGGAGATTTTGTCTCCATCATGTCTAGAGAGCCACATTTGTTTCCACTGAGTACCAAAAATCAACAATAATATATTGAGGGGTTTGAGTCTCTTGACACCAAGTATTTGGAACTCGAAGGTAAGAATGATTTCCGATATGAGCTCAAATGGCTTTTTGTGCAAAAGAATGGAATGAATGGCTAAAAGCTCTTGTGGTCAGCATTTTTCGCTGCAAAGAGCAATTTTAATCTAAACTAACTTTGTCTGCAAGGTATGTGTCGACCTTTGAATGCAGGAACTATTGCAGAAAAAAGTGGCACTCCCCTATCAGGAATTGAATCAGTAAACTAAGAAAACTGCTTGCTAATTAATATGGGATATTCCACAGAGTTGCAGAAAACATATAGGGTTTTTAAAAAAAAAAAAAAAAAGAGTGTTGCCTTCACTAAAAAGCTGTTTTTCATTTTAGTAGTTGAATCCTGCCTCATTTGAGCTGGAGTTAACAGGTCAATTCAATATACGGAAGATTGTAGGTTTTTTCCTCAGACGGTATGTAGTTTACTCATTATCTTTGGCAGGAGAGCCTAGAAACTTTACCATTCAGTTCCAATATTCTATGGATAAGTAAGGAAATTTTAGGTCAAATGACAGGCCACAATGGCCAACCAATTGCGTCGGCCTTTGAATGTCAAAACAAGCACAGAAAAATTTGCATTCCCATACCGAGAGTCGAACCCGGGCCGCCTGGGTGAGAACCAGGAATCCTAACCGCTAGACCATATGGGAAATGTTGTGCTGTGTAGTCGATGATGTGGAAAAAAAGAACTTTATTTCTTTGAGTAAGCAACTTCTGCACGTTTGCAACAGAAGCTTTCCTTGTTAGCACAATAGGTGGCGCGTCAATCTCAAACTCTTAAGGTCATGATTGTGATTCTCACACGTGGCACTTTTCTTTGGAGATTTTGTCTCCATCATGTCTAGAGAGCCACATTTGTTTCCACTGAGTATCAAAAATCAACAATAATATATTGAGGGGTTTGAGTCTCTTGACACCAAGTATTTGGAAGTCGAAGGTAAGAATGATTTCCGATATGAGCTCAAATGGCTTTTTGTGCAACAGAATGGAATGAATGGCTAAAAGCTCTTGTGGTCAGCATTTTTCGCTGCAAAGAGCAATTTTAATCTAAACTAACTTTGTCTGCAAGGTATGTGTCGACCTTTGAATGCAGGAACTATTGCAGAAAAAAGTTGCACTCCCCTATCAGGAATTGAATCAGTAAACTAAGAAAACTGCTTGCTAATTAATATGGGATATTCCACAGAGTTGCAGAAAACATATAGGGTTTTAAAAAAAAAAAAAAAAAGAGTGTTGCCTTCACTAAAAAGCTGTTTTTCATTTTAGTAGTTGAATCCTGCCTCATTTGAGCTGGAGTTAACAGGTCAATTCAATATACTGAAGATTGTAAGTTTTTTCCTCAGACGGTATGTAGTTTACTCATTATTTTGGCAGGAGAGCCTAGAAACTTTACCATTCAGTTCCAATATTCTATGGATAAGTAAGGAAATTTTAGGTCAAATGACAGGCCACAATGGCCAACCAATTGCGTCGGCCTTTGAATGTCGAAACAAGCACAGAAAAATTTGCATTTCCATACCGGGAGTCGAACCCGGGCCGCCTGGGTGAGAACCAGGAATCCTAACTGCTAGACCATATGGGAAATGTTGTGCTGTGTAGTCGATGATGTGGAAAAAAAGAACTTTATTTCTTTGAGTAAGCAACTTCTGCACGTTTGCAACAGAAGCTTTCCTTGTTAGCATAATAGGTGGCGCGTCAATCTCAAACTCTTAAGGTCATGATTGTGATCCTCACATGTGGCACTTTTCTTTGGAGATTTTGTCTCCATCTTGTCTAGAGAGCCACATTTGTTTCCACTGAGTATCAAAAATCAACAATAATATATTGAGGGGTTTGAGTCTCTTGACACCAAGTATTTGGAAGTCGAAGGTAAGAATGATTTCCGATATGAGCTCAAATGGCTTTTTGTGCAAAAGAATGGAATGAATGGCTAAAAGCTCTTGTGGTCAGCATTTTTCGCTGCAAAGAGCAATTTTAATCTAAACTAACTTTGTCTGCAAGGTATGTGTCGACCTTTGAATGCAGGAACTATTGCAGAAAAAAGTGGCACTCCCCTATCGGGAATTGAACCAGTAAACTAAGAAAACTGCTTGCTAATTAATATGGGATATTCCACAGAGTTGCAGAAAACATATAGGGTTTAAAAAAAAAAAAAAGAGTGTTGCCTTCACTAAAAAGCTGTTTTTCATTTTAGTAGTTGAATCCTGCCTCATTTGAGCTGGAGTTAACAGGTCAATTCAATATACTGAAGATTGTAAGTTTTTTCCTCAGACGGTATGTAGTTTACTCATTATCTTTGGCAGGAGAGCCTAGAAACTTTACCATTCAGTTCAAATATTCTATGGATAAGTAAGGAAATTTTAGGTCAAATGACAGGCCACAATGGCCAACCAATTGCGTCGGCCTTTGAATGTCGAAACAAGCACAGAAAATTTGCATTCCCATACCGAGAGTCGAACCCGGGCCGCCTGGGTGAGAACCAGGAATCCTAACCGCTAGACCACATGGGAAATGTTGTGCTGTGTAGTCGATGATGTGGAAAAAAAGAACTTTAATTCTTTGAGTAAGCAACTTCTGCACGTTTGCAACAGAAGCTTTCCTTGTTAGCACAATAGGTGGCGCGTCAATCTCAAACTCTTAAGGTCATAATTGTGATCCTCACATGTGGCACTTTTCTTTGGAGATTTTGTCTCCATCTTGTCTAGAGAGCCACATTTGTTTCCACTGAGTATCAAAAATCAACAATAATATATTGAGGGGTTTGAGTCTCTTGACACCAAGTATTTGGAAGTCGAAGGTAAGAATGATTTCCGATATGAGCTCAAATGGCTTTTTGTGCAACAGAATGGAATGAATGGCTAAAAGCTCTTGTGGTCAGCATTTTTCGCTGCAAAGAGCAATTTTAATCTAAACTAACTTTGTCTGCAAGGTATGTGTCGACCTTTGAATGCAGAAACTATTGCAGAAAAAAGTGGCACTCCCCTATCAGGAATTGAACCAGTAAACTAAGAAAACTGCTTGCTAATTAATATGGGATATTCCACAGAGTTGCAGAAAACATATAGGGTTTTAAAAAAAAAAAAAAGAGTGTTGCATTCACTAAAAAGCTGATTTTCATTTTAGTAGTTGAATCCTGCCTCATTTGAGCTGGAGTTAACAGGTCAATTCAATATACTGAAGATTGTAAGTTTTTTCCTCAGACGGTATGTAGTTTACTCATTATTTTGGCAGGAGAGCCTAGAAACTTTACCATTCAGTTCCAATATTCTATGGATAAGTAAGGAAATTTTAGGTCAAATGACAGGCCACAATGGCCAACCAATTGCGTCGGCCTTTGAATGTCGAAACAAGCACAGAAAAATTTGCATTCCCATAACGGGAGTCGAACCCGGGCCGCCTGGGTGAGAACCAGGAATCCTAACCGCTAGACCATATGGGAAATGTTGTTCTGTGTAGTCGATGATGTGGAAAAAAATAACTTTATTTCTTTGAGTAAGCAACTTCTGCACGTTTGCAACAGAAGCTTTCCTTGTTAGCATAATAGGTGGCTCGTCAATCTCAAACTTTTAAGGTCATGATTGTGATCCTCACATGTGGCACTTTTCTTTGGAGATTTTGTCTCCATCTTGTCTAGAGAGCCACATTTGTTTCCACTGAGTATCAAAAATCAACAATAATATATTGAGGGGTTTGAGTCTCTTGACACCAAGTATTTGGAAGTCGAAGGTAAGAATGATTTCCGATATGAGCTCAAATGGCTTTTTGTGCAAAAGAATGGAATGAATGGCTAAAAGCTCTTGTGGTCAGCATTTTTCGCTGCAAAGAGCAATTTTAATCTAAACTAACTTTGTCTGCAAGGTATGTGTCGACCTTTGAATGCAGGAACTATTGCAGAAAAAAGTGGCACTCCCCTATCGGTAATTGAACCAGTAAACTAAGAAAACTGCTTGCTAATTAATATGGGATATTCCACAGAGTTGCAGAAAACATATAGGGTTTAAAAAAAGAAAAAAGAGTGTTGCCTTCACTAAAAAGCTGTTTTTCATTTTAGTAGTTGAATCCTGCCTCATTTGAGCTGGAGTTAACAGGTCAATTCAATATACTGAAGATTGTAAGTTTTTTCCTCAGACGGTATGTAGTTTACTCATTACCTTTGGCAGGAGAGCCTAGAAACTTTACCATTCAGTTCCAATATTCTATGGATAAGTAAGGAAATTTTAGGTCAAATGACAGGCCACAATGGCCAACCAATTGCGTCGGCCTTTGAATGTCGAAACAAGCACAGAAAAATTTGCATTCCCATACCGGGAGTCGAACCCGGGCCGCCTGGGTGAGAACCAGGAATCCTAACCGCTAGACCATATGGGAAATGTTGTGCTGTGTAGTCGATGATGTGGAAAAAAAGAACTTTAATTCTTTGAGTAAGCAACTTCTGCACGTTTGCAACAGAAGCTTTCCTTGTTAGCACAATAGGTGGCACGTCAATCTCAAACTCTTAAGGTCATAATTGTGATCCTCACATGTGGCACTTTTCTTTGGAGATTTTGTCTCCATCTTGTCTAGAGAGCCACATTTGTTTCCACTGAGTATCAAAAATCAACAATAATATATTGAGGGGTTTGAGTCTCTTGACACCAAGTATTTGGAAGTCGAAGGTAAGAATGATTTCCGATATGAGCTCAAATGGCTTTTTGTGCAACAGAATGGAATGAATGGCTAAAAGCTCTTGTGGTCAGCATTTTTCGCTGCAAAGAGCAATTTTAATCTAAACTAACTTTGTCTGCAAGGTATGTGTCGACCTTTGAATGCAGAAACTATTGCAGAAAAAAGTGGCACTCCCCTATCGGGAATTGAACCAGTAAACTAAGAAAACTGCTTGCTAATTAATATGGGATATTCCACAGAGTTGCAGAAAACATATAGGGTTTTAAAAAAAAAAAAAAAAAAAGAGTGTTGCCTTCACTAAAAAGCTGTTTTTCATTTTAGTAGTTGAATCCTGCCTCATTTGAGCTGGAGTTAACAGGTCAATTCAATATACTGAAGATTGTAAGTTTTTTCCTCAGACGGTATGTAGTTTACTCATTATTTTGGCAGGAGAGCCTAGAAACTTTACTATTCAGTTCCAATATTCTATGGATAAGTAAGGAAATTTTAGGTCAAATGACAGGCCACAATGGCCAACCAATTGCGTCGGCCTTTGAATGTCGAAACAAGCACAGAAAAATTTGCATTCCCATAACGGGAGTCGAACCCGGGCCGCCTGGGTGAGAACCAGGAATCCTAACCGCTAGACCATATGGGAAATGTTGTTCTGTGTAGTCGATGATGTGGAAAAAAAGAACTTTATTTCTTTGAGTAAGCAACTTCTGCACGTTTGCAACAGAAGCTTTCCTTGTTAGCATAATAGGTGGCGCGTCAATCTCAAACTCTTAAGGTCATGATTGTGATCCTCACATGTGGCACTTTTCTTTGGAGATTTTGTCTCCATCTTGTCTAGAGAGCCACATTTGTTTCCACTGAGTATCAAAAATCAACAATAATATATTGAGGGGTTTGAGTCTCTTGACACCAAGTATTTGGAAGTCGAAGGTAAGAATGATTTCCGATATGAGCTCAAATGGCTTTTTGTGCAAAAGAATGGAATGAATGGCTAAAAGCTCTTGTGGTCAGCATTTTTCGCTGCAAAGAGCAATTTTAATCTAAACTAACTTTGTCTGCAAGGTATGTGTCGACCTTTGAATGCAGGAACTATTGCAGAAAAAAGTGGCACTCCCCTATCGGGAATTGAACCAGTAAACTAAGAAAACTGCTTGCTAAATAATATGGGATATTCCACAGAGTTGCAGAAAACATATAGGGTTTAAAAAAAAAAAAAAAAAAAAAAAAGAGTGTTGCCTTCACTAAAAAGCTGTTTTTCATTTTAGTAGTTGAATCCTGCCTCATTTGAGCTGGAGTTAACAGGTCAATTCAATATACTGAAGATTGTAAGTTTTTTCCTCAGACGGTATGTAGTTTACTCATTATCTTTGGCAGGAGAGCCTAGAAACTTTACCATTCAGTTCCAATATTCTATGGATAAGTAAGGAAATTTTAGGTCAAATGACAGGCCACAATGGCCAACCAATTGCTTCGGCCTTTGAATGTCGAAACAAGCACAGAAAAATTTGCATTCCCATAACGGGAGTCGAACCCGGGCCGCCTGGGTGAGAACCAGGAATCCTAACCGCTAGACCATATGGGAAATGTTGTTCTGTGTAGTCGATGATGTGGAAAAAAAGAACTTTATTTCTTTGAGTAAGCAACTTCTGCACGTTTGCAACAGAAGCTTTCCTTGTTAGCATAATAGGTGGCGCGTCAATCTCAAACTTTTAAGGTCATGATTGTGATCCTCACATGTGGCACTTTTCTTTGGAGATTTTGTCTCCATCTTGTCTAGAGAGCCACATTTGTTTCCACTGAGTATCAAAAATCAACAATAATATATTGAGGGGTTTGAGTCTCTTGACACCAAGTATTTGGAAGTCGAAGGTAAGAATGATTTCCGATATGAGCTCAAATGGCTTTTTGTGCAAAAGAATGGAATGAATGGCTAAAAGCTCTTGTGGTCAGCATTTTTCGCTGCAAAGAGCAATTTTAATCTAAACTAACTTTGTCTGCAAGGTATGTGTCGACCTTTGAATGCAGGAACTATTGCAGAAAAAAGTGGCACTCCCCTATCGGGAATTGAACCAGTAAACTAAGAAAACTGCTTGCTAATTAATATGGGATATTCCACAGAGTTGCAGAAAACATATAGGGTTTAAAAAAAAAAAAAGAGTGTTGCCTTCACTAAAAAGCTGTTTTTCATTTTAGTAGTTGAATCCTGCCTCATTTGAGCTGGAGTTAACAGGTCAATTCAATATACTGAAGATTGTAAGTTTTTTCCTCAGACGGTATGTAGTTTACTCATTACCTTTGGCAGGAGAGCCTAGAAACTTTACCATTCAGTTCCAATATTCTATGGATAAGTAAGGAAATTTTAGGTCAAATGACAGGCCACAATGGCCAACCAATTGCGTCGGCCTTTGAATGTCGAAACAAGCACAGAAAAATTTGCATTCCCATACCGGGAGTCGAACCCGGGCCGCCTGGGTGAGAACCAGGAATCCTAACCGCTAGACCATATGGGAAATGTTGTGCTGTGTAGTCGATGATGTGGAAAAAAAGAACTTTAATTCTTTGAGTAAGCAACTTCTGCACGTTTGCAACAGAAGCTTTCCTTGTTAGCACAATAGGTGGCGCGTCAATCTCAAACTCTTAAGGTCATAATTGTGATCCTCACATGTGGCACTTTTCTTTGGAGATTTTGTCTCCATCTTGTCTAGAGAGCCACATTTGTTTCCACTGAGTATCAAAAATCAACAATAATATATTGAGGGGTTTGAGTCTCTTGACACCAAGTATTTGGAAGTCGAAGGTAAGAATGATTTCCGATATGAGCTCAAATGGCTTTTTGTGCAACAGAATGGAATGAATGGCTAAAAGCTCTTGTGGTCAGCATTTTTCGCTGCAAAGAGCAATTTTAATCTAAACTAACTTTGTCTGCAAGGTATGTGTCGACCTTTGAATGCAGAAACTATTGCAGAAAAAAGTGGCACTCCCCTATCGGGAATTGAACCAGTAAACTAAGAAAACTGCTTGCTAATTAATATGGGATATTCCACAGAGTTGCAGAAAACATATAGTGTTTTAAAAAACAAAAAAAAAAAAAAAGAGTGTTGCCTTCACTAAAAAGCTGTTTTTCATTTTAGTAGTTGAATCCTGCCTCATTTGAGCTGGAGTTAGCAGGTCAATTCAATATACTGAAGATTGTAAGTTTTTTCCTCAGACGGTATGTAGTTTACTCATTATTTTGGCAGGAGAGCCTAGAAACTTAACTATTCAGTTCCAATATTCTATGGATAAGTAAGGAAATTTTAGGTCAAATGACAGGCCACAATGGCCAACCAATTGCGTCGGCCTTTGAATGTCGAAACAAGCACAGAAAAATTTGCATTCCCATAACGGGAGTCGAACCCGGGCCGCCTGGGTGAGAACCAGGAATCCTAACCGCTAGACCATATGGGAAATGTTGTTCTGTGTAGTCGATGATGTGGAAAAAAAGAACTTTATTTCTTTGAGTAAGCAACTTCTGCACGTTTGCAACAGAAGCTTTCCTTGTTAGCATAATAGGTGGCGCGTCAATCTCAAACTCTTAAGGTCATGATTGTGATCCTCACATGTGGCACTTTTCTTTGGAGATTTTGTCTCCATCTTGTCTAGAGAGCCACATTTGTTTCCACTGAGTATCAAAAATCAACAATAATATATTGAGGGGTTTGAGTCTCTTGACACCAAGTATTTGGAAGTCGAAGGTAAGAATGATTTCCGATATGAGCTCAAATGGCTTTTTGTGCAAAAGAATGGAATGAATGGCTAAAAGCTCTTGTGGTCAGCATTTTTCGCTGCAAAGAGCAATTTTAATCTAAACTAACTTTGTCTGCAAGGTATGTGTCGACCTTTGAATGCAGGAACTATTGCAGAAAAAAGTGGCACTCCCCTATCGGGAATTGAACCAGTAAACTAAGAAAACTGCTTGCTAATTAATATGGGATATTCCACAGAGTTGCAGAAAACATATAGGGTTTTAAAAAAAAAAAAAAAAAAGAGTGTTGCCTTCACTAAAAAGCTGTTTTTCATTTTAGTAGTTGAATCCTGCCTCATTTGAGCTGGAGTTAACAGGTCAATTCAATATACTGAAGATTGTAAGTATTTTCCTCAGACGGTATGTAGTTTACTCATTACCTTTGGCAGGAGAGCCTAGAAACTTTACCATTCAGTTCCAATATTCTATGGATAAGTAAGGAAATTTTAGGTCAAATGACAGGCCACAATGGCCAACCAATTGCGTCGGCCTTTGAATGTCGAAACAAGCACAGAAAAATTTGCATTCCCATACCGGGAGTCGAACCCGGGCCGCCTGGGTGAGAACCAGGAATCCTAACCGCTAGACCATATGGGAAATGTTGTGCTGTGTAGTCGATGATGTGGAAAAAAAGAACTTTAATTCTTTGAGTAAGCAACTTCTGCACGTTTGCAACAGAAGCTTTCCTTGTTAGCATAATAGGTGGCGCGTCAATCTCAAACTCTTAAGGTCATGATTGTGATCCTCACATGTGGCACTTTTCTTTGGAGATTTTGTCTCCATCTTGTCTAGAGAGCCACATTTGTTTCCACTGAGTATCAAAAATCAACAATAATATATTGAGGGGTTTGAGTCTCTTGACACCAAGTATTTGGAAGTCGAAGGTAAGAATGATTTCCGATATGAGCTCAAATGGCTTTTTGTGCAACAGAATGGAATGAATGGCTAAAAGCTCTTGTGGTCAGCATTTTTCGCTGCAAAGAGCAATTTTAATCTAAACTAACTTTGTCTGCAAGGTATGTGTCGACCTTTGAATGCAGAAACTATTGCAGAAAAAAGAGGCACTCCCCTATCGGGAATTGAACCAGTAAACTAAGAAAACTGCTTGCTAATTAATATGGGATATTCCACAGAGTTGCAGAAAACATATAGGGTTTTAAAAAAAAAAAAAAAAAAAAAAAAGAGTGTTGCCTTCACTAAAAAGCTGTTTTTCATTTTAGTAGTTGAATCCTGCCTCATTTGAGCTGGAGTTAACAGGTCAATTCAATATACTGAAGATTGTAAGTTTTTTCCTCAGACGGTATGTAGTTTACTCATTATTTTGGCAGGAGAGCCTAGAAACTTTACTATTCAGTTCCAATATTCTATGGATAAGTAAGGAAATTTTAGGTCAAATGACAGGCCACAATGGCCAACCAATTGCGTCGGCCTTTGAATGTCGAAACAAGCACAGAAAAATAACGGGAGTCGAACCCGGGCCGCCTGGGTGAGAACCAGGAATCCTAACCGCTAGACCAAATGGGAAATGTTGTTCTGTGTAGTCGATGATGTGGAAAAAAAGAACTTTATTTCTTTGAGTAAGCAACTTCTGCACGTTTGCAACAGAAGCTTTCCTTGTTAGCATAATAGGTGGCGCGTCAATCTCAAACTCTTAAGGTCATGATTGTGATCCTCACATGTGGCACTTTTCTTTGGAGATTTTGTCTCCATCTTGTCTAGAGAGCCACATTTGTTTCCACTGAGTATCAAAAATCAACAATAATATATTGAGGGGTTTGAGTCTCTTGACACCAAGTATTTGGAAGTCGAAGGTAAGAATGATTTCCGATATGAGCTCAAATGGCTTTTTGTGCAAAAGAATGGAATGAATGGCTAAAAGCTCTTGTGGTCAGCATTTTTCGCTGCAAAGAGCAATTTTAATCTAAACTAACTTTGTCTGCAAGGTATGTGTCGACCTTTGAATGCAGAAACTATTGCAGAAAAAAGTGGCACTCCCCTATCGGGAATTGAACCAGTAAACTAAGAAAACTGCTTGCTAATTAATATGGGATATTCCACAGAGTTGCAGAAAACATATAGGGTTTTAAAAAAAAAAAAAAAAAAAAAAGAGTGTTGCCTTCACTAAAAAGCTGTTTTTCATTTTAGTAGTTGAATCCTGCCTCATTTGAGCTGGAGTTAACAGGTCAATTCAATATACTGAAGATTGTAAGTTTTTTCCTCAGACGGTATGTAGTTTACTCATTATTTTGGCAGGAGAGCCTAGAAACTTTACTATTCAGTTCCAATATTCTATGGATAAGTAAGGAAATTTTAGGTCAAATGACAGGCCACAATGGCCAACCAATTGCGTCGGCCTTTGAATGTCGAAACAAGCACAGAAAAATTTGCATTCCCATAACGGGAGTCGAACCCGGGCCGCCTGGGTGAGAACCAGGAATCCTAACCGCTAGACCATATGGGAAATGTTGTTCTGTGTAGTCGATGATGTGGAAAAAAAGAACTTTATTTCTTTGAGTAAGCAACTTCTGCACGTTTGCAACAGAAGCTTTCCTTGTTAGCATAATAGGTGGCGCGTCAATCTCAAACTCTTAAGGTCATGATTGTGATCCTCACATGTGGCACTTTTCTTTGGAGATTTTGTCTCCATCTTGTCTAGAGAGCCACATTTGTTTCCACTGAGTATCAAAAATCAACAATAATATATTGAGGGGTTTGAGTCTCTTGACACCAAGTATTTGGAAGTCGAAGGTAAGAATGATTTCCGATATGAGCTCAAATGGCTTTTTGTGCAACAGAATGGAATGAATGGCTAAAAGCTCTTGTGGTCAGCATTTTTCGCTGCAAAGAGCAATTTTAATCTAAACTAACTTTGTCTGCAAGGTATGTGTCGACCTTTGAATGCAGAAACTATTGCAGAAAAAAGTGGCACTCCCCTATCGGGAATTGAACCAGTAAACTAAGAAAACTGCTTGCTAATTAATATGGGATATTCCACAGAGTTGCAGAAAACATATAGGGTTTTAAAAAAAAAAAAAAAAAAAGAGTGTTGCCTTCACTAAAAAGCTGTTTTTCATTTTAGTAGTTGAATCCTGCCTCATTTGAGCTGGAGTTAACAGGTCAATTCAATATACTGAAGATTGTAAGTTTTTTCCTCAGACGGTATGTAGTTTACTCATTATTTTGGCAGGAGAGCCTAGAAACTTTACTATTCAGTTCCAATATTCTATGGATAAGTAAGGAAATTTTAGGTCAAATGACAGGCCACAATGGCCAACCAATTGCGTCGGCCTTTGAATGTCGAAACAAGCACAGAAAAATTTGCATTCCCATAACGGGAGTCGAACCCGGGCCGCCTGGGTGAGAACCAGGAATCCTAACCGCTAGACCATATGGGAAATGTTGTTCTGTGTAGTCGATGATGTGGAAAAAAAGAACTTTATTTCTTTGAGTAAGCAACTTCTGCACGTTTGCAACAGAAGCTTTCCTTGTTAGCATAATAGGTGGCGCGTCAATCTCAAACTCTTAAGGTCATGATTGTGATCCTCACATGTGGCACTTTTCTTTGGAGATTTTGTCTCCATCTTGTCTAGAGAGCCACATTTGTTTCCACTGAGTATCAAAAATCAACAATAATATATTGAGGGGTTTGAGTCTCTTGACACCAAGTATTTGGAAGTCGAAGGTAAGAATGATTTCCGATATGAGCTCAAATGGCTTTTTGTGCAAAAGAATGGAATGAATGGCTAAAAGCTCTTGTGGTCAGCATTTTTCGCTGCAAAGAGCAATTTTAATCTAAACTAACTTTGTCTGCAAGGTATGTGTCGACCTTTGAATGCAGGAACTATTGCAGAAAAAAGTGGCACTCCCCTATCGGGAATTGAACCAGTAAACTAAGAAAACTGCTTGCTAATTAATATGGGATATTCCACAGAGTTGCAGAAAACATATAGGGTTTAAAAAAAAAAAAAGAGTGTTGCCTTCACTAAAAAGCTGTTTTTCATTTTAGTAGTTGAATCCTGCCTCATTTGAGCTGGAGTTAACAGGTCAATTCAATATACTGAAGATTGTAAGTTTTTTCCTCAGACGGTATGTAGTTTACTCATTACCTTTGGCAGGAGAGCCTAGAAACTTTACCATTCAGTTCCAATATTCTATGGATAAGTAAGGAAATTTTAGGTCAAATGACAGGCCACAATGGCCAACCAATTGCGTCGGCCTTTGAATGTCGAAACAAGCACAGAAAAACTTGCATTCCCATACCGGGAGTCGAACCCGGGCCGCCTGGGTGAGAACCAGGAATCCTAACCGCTAGACCATATGGGAAATGTTGTGCTGTGTAGTCGATGATGTGGAAAAAAAGAACTTTAATTCTTTGAGTAAGCAACTTCTGCACGTTTGCAACAGAAGCTTTCCTTGTTAGCACAATAGGTGGCGCGTCAATCTCAAACTCTTAAGGTCATAATTGTGATCCTCACATGTGGCACTTTTCTTTGGAGATTTTGTCTCCATCTTGTCTAGAGAGCCACATTTGTTTCCACTGAGTATCAAAAATCAACAATAATATATTGAGGGGTTTGAGTCTCTTGACACCAAGTATTTGGAAGTCGAAGGTAAGAATGATTTCCGATATGAGCTCAAATGGCTTTTTGTGCAACAGAATGGAATGAATGGCTAAAAGCTCTTGTGGTCAGGATTTTTCGCTGCAAAGAGCAATTTTAATCTAAACTAACTTTGTCTGCAAGGTATGTGTCGACCTTTGAATGCAGAAACTATTGCAGAAAAAAGTGGCACTCCCCTATCGGGAATTGAACCAGTAAACTAAGAAAACTGCTTGCTAATTAATATGGGATATTCCACAGAGTTGCAGAAAACATATAGGGTTTTAAAAAAAAAAAAAAAAAAAGAGTGTTGCCTTCACTAAAAAGCTGTTTTTCATTTTAGTAGTTGAATCCTGCCTCATTTGAGCTGGAGTTAACAGGTCAATTCAATATACTGAAGATTGTAAGTTTTTTCCTCAGACGGTATGTAGTTTACTCATTATTTTGGCAGGAGAGCCTAGAAACTTTACTATTCAGTTCCAATATTCTATGGATAAGTAAGGAAATTTTAGGTCAAATGACAGGCCACAATGGCCAACCAATTGCTTCGGCCTTTGAATGTCGAAACAAGCACAGAAAAATTTGCATTCCCATAACGGGAGTCGAACCCGGGCCGCCTGGGTGAGAACCAGGAATCCTAACCGCTAGACCATATGGGAAATGTTGTTCTGTGTAGTCGATGATGTGGAAAAAAAGAACTTTATTTCTTTGAGTAAGCAACTTCTGCACGTTTGCAACAGAAGCTTTCCTTGTTAGCATAATAGGTGGCGCGTCAATCTCAAACTCTTAAGGTCATGATTGTGATCCTCACATGTGGCACTTTTCTTTGGAGATTTTGTCTCCATCTTGTCTAGAGAGCCACATTTGTTTCCACTGAGTATCAAAAATCAACAATAATATATTGAGGGGTTTGAGTCTCTTGACACCAAGTATTTGGAAGTCGAAGGTAAGAATGATTTCCGATATGAGCTCAAATGGCTTTTTGTGCAAAAGAATGGAATGAATGGCTAAAAGCTCTTGTGGTCAGCATTTTTCGCTGCAAAGAGCAATTTTAATCTAAACTAACTTTGTCTGCAAGGTATGTGTCGACCTTTGAATGCAGGAACTATTGCAGAAAAAAGTGCACTCCCCTATCGGGAATTGAACCAGTAAACTAAGAAAACTGCTTGCTAATTAATATGGGATATTCCACAGAGTTGCAGAAAACATATAGGGTTTTAAAAAAAAAAAAAAAAAAGAGTGTTGCCTTCACTAAAAAGCTGTTTTTCATTTTAGTAGTTGAATCCTGCCTCATTTGAGCTGGAGTTAACAGGTCAATTCAATATACTGAAGATTGTAAGTTTTTTCCTCAGACGGTATGTAGTTTACTCATTATTTTGGTAGGAGAGCCTAGAAACTTTACTATTCAGTTCCAATATTCTATGGATAAGTAAGGAAATTTTAGGTCAAATGACAGGCCACAATGGCCAACCAATTGCGTCGGCCTTTGAATGTCGAAACAAGCACAGAAAAATTTGCATTCCCATAACGGGAGTCGAACCCGGGCCGCCTGGGTGAGAACCAGGAATCCTAACCGCTAGACCATATGGGAAATGTTGTTCTGTGTAGTCGATGATGTGGAAAAAAAGAACTTTATTTCTTTGAGTAAGCAACTTCTGCACGTTTGCAACAGAAGCTTTCCTTGTTAGCATAATAGGTGGCGCGTCAATCTCAAACTCTTAAGGTCATGATTGTGATCCTCACATGTGGCACTTTTCTTTGGAGATTTTGTCTCCATCTTGTCTAGAGAGCCACATTTGTTTCCACTGAGTATCAAAAATCAACAATAATATATTGAGGGGTTTGAGTCTCTTGACACCAAGTATTTGGAAGTCGAAGGTAAGAATGATTTCCGATATGAGCTCAAATGGCTTTTTGTGCAAAAGAATGGAATGAATGGCTAAAAGCTCTTGTGGTCAGCATTTTTCGCTGCAAAGAGCAATTTTAATCTAAACTAACTTTGTCTGCAAGGTATGTGTCGACCTTTGAATGCAGGAACTATTGCAGAAAAAAGTGGCACTCCCCTATCGGGAATTGAACCAGTAAACTAAGAAAACTGCTTGCTAAATAATATGGGATATTCCACAGAGTTGCAGAAAACATATAGGGTTTAAAAAAAAAAAAAAAAAAAAAAAAAGAGTGTTGCCTTCACTAAAAAGCTGTTTTTCATTTTAGTAGTTGAATCCTGCCTCATTTGAGCTGGAGTTAACAGGTCAATTCAATATACTGAAGATTGTAAGTTTTTTCCTCAGACGGTATGTAGTTTACTCATTATCTTTGGCAGGAGAGCCTAGAAACTTTACCATTCAGTTCCAATATTCTATGGATAAGTAAGGAAATTTTAGGTCAAATGACAGGCCACAATGGCCAACCAATTGCGTCGGCCTTTGAATGTCGAAACAAGCACAGAAAAATTTGCATTCCCATAACGGGAGTCGAACCCGGGCCGCCTGGGTGAGAACCAGGAATCCTAACCGCTAGACCATATGGGAAATGTTGTTCTGTGTAGTCGATGATGTGGAAAAAAAGAACTTTATTTCTTTGAGTAAGCAACTTCTGCACGTTTGCAACAGAAGCTTTCCTTGTTAGCATAATAGGTGGCGCGTCAATCTCAAACTTTTAAGGTCATGATTGTGATCCTCACATGTGGCACTTTTCTTTGGAGATTTTGTCTCCATCTTGTCTAGAGAGCCACATTTGTTTCCACTGAGTATCAAAAATCAACAATAATATATTGAGGGGTTTGAGTCTCTTGACACCAAGTATTTGGAAGTCGAAGGTAAGAATGATTTCCGATATGAGCTCAAATGGCTTTTTGTGCAAAAGAATGGAATGAATGGCTAAAAGCTCTTGTGGTCAGCATTTTTCGCTGCAAAGAGCAATTTTAATCTAAACTAACTTTGTCTGCAAGGTATGTGTTGACCTTTGAATGCAGGAACTATTGCTGAAAAAAGTGGCACTCCCCTATCGGGAATTGAACCAGTAAACTAAGAAAACTGCTTGCTAATTAATATGGGATATTCCACAGAGTTGCAGAAAACATATAGGGTTTAAAAAAAAAAAAAGAGTGTTGCCTTCACTAAAAAGCTGTTTTTCATTTTAGTAGTTGAATCCTGCCTCATTTGAGCTGGAGTTAACAGGTCAATTCAATATTTCTGAAGATTGTAAGTTTTTTCCTCAGACGGTATGTAGTTTACTCATTACCTTTGGCAGGAGAGCCTAGAAACTTTACCATTCAGTTCCAATATTCTATGGATAAGTAAGGAAATTTTAGGTCAAATGACAGGCCACAATGGCCAACCAATTGCGTCGGCCTTTGAATGTCGAAACAAGCACAGAAAAATTTGCATTCCCATACCGGGAGTCGAACCCGGGCCGCCTGGGTGAGAACCAGGAATCCTAACCGCTAGACCATATGGGAAATGTTGTGCTGTGTAGTCGATGATGTGGAAAAAAAGAACTTTAATTCTTTGAGTAAGCAACTTCTGCACGTTTGCAACAGAAGCTTTCCTTGTTAGCACAATAGGTGGCGCGTCAATCTCAAACTCTTAAGGTCATAATTGTGATCCTCACATGTGGCACTTTTCTTTGGAGATTTTGTCTCCATCTTGTCTAGAGAGCCACATTTGTTTCCACTGAGTATCAAAAATCAACAATAATATATTGAGGGGTTTGAGTCTCTTGACACCAAGTATTTGGAAGTCGAAGGTAAGAATGATTTCCGATATGAGCTCAAATGGCTTTTTGTGCAACAGAATGGAATGAATGGCTAAAAGCTCTTGTGGTCAGCATTTTTCGCTGCAAAGAGCAATTTTAATCTAAACTAACTTTGTCTGCAAGGTATGTGTCGACCTTTGAATGCAGAAACTATTGCAGAAAAAAGTGGCACTCCCCTATCGGGAATTGAACCAGTAAACTAAGAAAACTGCTTGCTAATTAATATGGGATATTCCACAGAGTTGCAGAAAACATATAGGGTTTTAAAAAAAAAAAAAAAAAAAAAAAGAGTGTTGCCTTCACTAAAAAGCTGTTTTTCATTTTAGTAGTTGAATCCTGCCTCATTTGAGCTGGAGTTAACAGGTCAATTCAATATACTGAAGATTGTAAGTTTTTTCCTCAGACGGTATGTAGTTTACTCATTATTTTGGCAGGAGAGCCTAGAAACTTTACTATTCAGTTCCAATATTCTATGGATAAGTAAGGAAATTTTAGGTCAAATGACAGGCCACAATGGCCAACCAATTGCGTCGGCCTTTGAATGTCGAAACAAGCACAGAAAAATTTGCATTCCCATAACGGGAGTCGAACCCGGGCCGCCTGGGTGAGAACCAGGAATCCTAACCGCTAGACCATATGGGAAATGTTGTTCTGTGTAGTCGATGATGTGGAAAAAAAGAACTTTATTTCTTTGAGTAAGCAACTTCTGCACGTTTGCAACAGAAGCTTTCCTTGTTAGCATAATAGGTGGCGCGTCAATCTCAAACTCTTAAGGTCATGATTGTGATCCTCACATGTGGCACTTTTCTTTGGAGATTTTGTCTCCATCTTGTCTAGAGAGCCACATTTGTTTCCACTGAGTATCAAAAATCAACAATAATATATTGAGGGGTTTGAGTCTCTTGACACCAAGTATTTGGAAGTCGAAGGTAAGAATGATTTCCGATATGAGCTCAAATGGCTTTTTGTGCAAAAGAATGGAATGAATGGCTAAAAGCTCTTGTGGTCAGCATTTTTCGCTGCAAAGAGCAATTTTAATCTAAACTAACTTTGTCTGCAAGGTATGTGTCGACCTTTGAATGCAGGAACTATTGCAGAAAAAAGTGGCACTCCCCTATCGGGAATTGAACCAGTAAACTAAGAAAACTGCTTGCTAATTAATATGGGATATTCCACAGAGTTGCAGAAAACATATAGGGTTTTAAAAAAAAAAAAAAAAAAAAAAGAGTGTTGCCTTCACTAAAAAGCTGTTTTTCATTTTAGTAGTTGAATCCTGCCTCATTTGAGCTGGAGTTAACAGGTCAATTCAATATACTGAAGATTGTAAGTTTTTTCCTCAGACGGTATGTAGTTTACTCATTATCTTTGGCAGGAGAGCCTAGAAACTTTACCATTCAGTTCCAATATTCTATGGATAAGTAAGGAAATTTTAGGTCAAATGACAGGCCACAATGGCCAACCAATTGCGTCGGCCTTTGAATGTCGAAACAAGCACAGAAAAATTTGCATTCCCATAACGGGAGTCGAACCCGGGCCGCCTGGGTGAGAACCAGGAATCCTAACCGCTAGACCATATGGGAAATGTTGTTCTGTGTAGTCGATGATGTGGAAAAAAAGAACTTTATTTCTTTGAGTAAGCAACTTCTGCACGTTTGCAACAGAAGCTTTCCTTGTTAGCATAATAGGTGGCGCGTCAATCTCAAACTTTTAAGGTCATGATTGTGATCCTCACATGTGGCACTTTTCTTTGGAGATTTTGTCTCCATCTTGTCTAGAGAGCCACATTTGTTTCCACTGAGTATCAAAAATCAACAATAATATATTGAGGGGTTTGAGTCTCTTGACACCAAGTATTTGGAAGTCGAAGGTAAGAATGATTTCCGATATGAGCTCAAATGGCTTTTTGTGCAAAAGAATGGAATGAATGGCTAAAAGCTCTTGTGGTCAGCATTTTTCGCTGCAAAGAGCAATTTTAATCTAAACTAACTTTGTCTGCAAGGTATGTGTCGACCTTTGAATGCAGGAACTATTGCAGAAAAAAGTGGCACTCCCCTATCGGGAATTGAACCAGTAAACTAAGAAAACTGCTTGCTAATTAATATGGGATATTCCACAGAGTTGCAGAAAACATATAGGGTTTAAAAAAAAAAAAAGAGTGTTGCCTTCACTAAAAAGCTGTTTTTCATTTTAGTAGTTGAATCCTGCCTCATTTGAGCTGGAGTTAACAGGTCAATTCAATATTTCTGAAGATTGTAAGTTTTTTCCTCAGACGGTATGTAGTTTACTCATTACCTTTGGCAGGAGAGCCTAGAAACTTTACCATTCAGTTCCAATATTCTATGGATAAGTAAGGAAATTTTAGGTCAAATGACAGGCCACAATGGCCAACCAATTGCGTCGGCCTTTGAATGTCGAAACAAGCACAGAAAAATTTGCATTCCCATACCGGGAGTCAAACCCGGGCCGCCTGGGTGAGAACCAGGAATCCTAACCGCTAGACCATATGGGAAATGTTGTGCTGTGTAGTCGATGATGTGGAAAAAAAGAACTTTAATTCTTTGAGTAAGCAACTTCTGCACGTTTGCAACAGAAGCTTTCCTTGTTAGCACAATAGGTGGCGCGTCAATCTCAAACTCTTAAGGTCATAATTGTGATCCTCACATGTGGCACTTTTCTTTGGAGATTTTGTCTCCATCTTGTCTAGAGAGCCACATTTGTTTCCACTGAGTATCAAAAATCAACAATAATATATTGAGGGGTTTGAGTCTCTTGACACCAAGTATTTGGAAGTCGAAGGTAAGAATGATTTCCGATATGAGCTCAAATGGCTTTTTGTGCAACAGAATGGAATGAATGGCTAAAAGCTCTTGTGGTCAGCATTTTTCGCTGCAAAGAGCAATTTTAATCTAAACTAATTTTGTCTGCAAGGTATGTGTCGACCTTTGAATGCAGAAACTATTGCAGAAAAAAGTGGCACTCCCCTATCGGGAATTGAACCAGTAAACTAAGAAAACTGCTTGCTAATTAATATGGGATATTCCACAGAGTTGCAGAAAACATATAGGTTTTTAAAAAAAAAAAAAAAAAGAGTGTTGCCTTCACTAAAAAGCTGTTTTTCATTTTAGTAGTTGAATCCTGCCTCATTTGAGCTGGAGTTAACAGGTCAATTCAATATACTGAAGATTGTAAGTTTTTTCCTCAGACGGTATGTAGTTTACTCATTATTTTGGCAGGAGAGCCTAGAAACTTTACTATTCAGTTCCAATATTCTATGGATAAGTAAGGAAATTTTAGGTCAAATGACAGGCCACAATGGCCAACCAATTGCGTCGGCCTTTGAATGTCGAAACAAGCACAGAAAAATTTGCATTCCCATAACGGGAGTCGAACCCGGGCCGCCTGGGTGAGAACCAGGAATCCTAACCGCTAGACCATATGGGAAATGTTGTTCTGTGTAGTCGATGATGTGGAAAAAAAGAACTTTATTTCTTTGAGTAAGCAACTTCTGCACGTTTGCAACAGAAGCTTTCCTTGTTAGCATAATAGGTGGCGCGTCAATCTCAAACTCTTAAGGTCATGATTGTGATCCTCACATGTGGCACTTTTCTTTGGAGATTTTGTCTCCATCTTGTCTAGAGAGCCACATTTGTTTCCACTGAGTATCAAAAATCAACAATAATATATTGAGGGGTTTGAGTCTCTTGACACCAAGTATTTGGAAGTCGAAGGTAAGAATGATTTCCGATATGAGCTCAAATGGCTTTTTGTGCAAAAGAATGGAATGAATGGCTAAAAGCTCTTGTGGTCAGCATTTTTCGCTGCAAAGAGCAATTTTAATCTAAACTAACTTTGTCTGCAAGGTATGTGTCGACCTTTGAATGCAGGAACTATTGCAGAAAAAAGTGGCACTCCCCTATCGGGAATTGAACCAGTAAACTAAGAAAACTGCTTGCTAATTAATATGGGATATTCCACAGAGTTGCAGAAAACATATAGGGTTTTAAAAAAAAAAAAAAAAAAAAAAGAGTGTTGCCTTCACTAAAAAGCTGTTTTTCATTTTAGTAGTTGAATCCTGCCTCATTTGAGCTGGAGTTAACAGGTCAATTCAATATACTGAAGATTGTAAGTTTTTTCCTCAGACGGTATGTAGTTTACTCATTATCTTTGGCAGGAGAGCCTAGAAACTTTACCATTCAGTTCCAATATTCTATGGATAAGTAAGGAAATTTTAGGTCAAATGACAGGCCACAATGGCCAACCAATTGCGTCGGCCTTTGAATGTCGAAACAAGCACAGAAAAATTTGCATTCCCATAACGGGAGTCGAACCCGGGCCGCCTGGGTGAGAACCAGGAATCCTAACCGCTAGACCATATGGGAAATGTTGTTCTGTGTAGTCGATGATGTGGAAAAAAAGAACTTTATTTCTTTGAGTAAGCAACTTCTGCACGTTTGCAACAGAAGCTTTCCTTGTTAGCATAATAGGTGGCGCGTCAATCTCAAACTTTTAAGGTCATGATTGTGATCCTCACATGTGGCACTTTTCTTTGGAGATTTTGTCTCCATCTTGTCTAGAGAGCCACATTTGTTTCCACTGAGTATCAAAAATCAACAATAATATATTGAGGGGTTTGAGTCTCTTGACACCAAGTATTTGGAAGTCGAAGGTAAGAATGATTTCCGATATGAGCTCAAATGGCTTTTTGTGCAAAAGAATGGAATGAATGGCTAAAAGCTCTTGTGGTCAGCATTTTTCGCTGCAAAGAGCAATTTTAATCTAAACTAACTTTGTCTGCAAGGTATGTGTCGACCTTTGAATGCAGGAACTATTGCAGAAA
Source organism: Anomaloglossus baeobatrachus (assembly GCF_048569485.1). Taxonomy (NCBI): domain Eukaryota; kingdom Metazoa; phylum Chordata; class Amphibia; order Anura; family Aromobatidae; genus Anomaloglossus; species Anomaloglossus baeobatrachus. The sequence continues at coordinate 646,206,116 of NC_134356.1, read as the reverse complement.
AAAGTGGCACTCCCCTATCGGGAATTGAACCAGTAAACTAAGAAAACTGCTTGCTAATTAATATGGGATATTCCACAGAGTTGCAGAAAACATATAGGGTTTAAAAAAAAAAAAAGAGTGTTGCCTTCACTAAAAAGCTGTTTTTCATTTTAGTAGTTGAATCCTGCCTCATTTGAGCTGGAGTTAACAGGTCAATTCAATATTTCTGAAGATTGTAAGTTTTTTCCTCAGACGGTATGTAGTTTACTCATTACCTTTGGCAGGAGAGCCTAGAAACTTTACCATTCAGTTCCAATATTCTATGGATAAGTAAGGAAATTTTAGGTCAAATGACAGGCCACAATGGCCAACCAATTGCGTCGGCCTTTGAATGTCGAAACAAGCACAGAAAAATTTGCATTCCCATACCGGGAGTCGAACCCGGGCCGCCTGGGTGAGAACCAGGAATCCTAACCGCTAGACCATATGGGAAATGTTGTGCTGTGTAGTCGATGATGTGGAAAAAAAGAACTTTAATTCTTTGAGTAAGCAACTTCTGCACGTTTGCAACAGAAGCTTTCCTTGTTAGCACAATAGGTGGCGCGTCAATCTCAAACTCTTAAGGTCATAATTGTGATCCTCACATGTGGCACTTTTCTTTGGAGATTTTGTCTCCATCTTGTCTAGAGAGCCACATTTGTTTCCACTGAGTATCAAAAATCAACAATAATATATTGAGGGGTTTGAGTCTCTTGACACCAAGTATTTGGAAGTCGAAGGTAAGAATGATTTCCGATATGAGCTCAAATGGCTTTTTGTGCAACAGAATGGAATGAATGGCTAAAAGCTCTTGTGGTCAGCATTTTTCGCTGCAAAGAGCAATTTTAATCTAAACTAATTTTGTCTGCAAGGTATGTGTCGACCTTTGAATGCAGAAACTATTGCAGAAAAAAGTGGCACTCCCCTATCGGGAATTGAACCAGTAAACTAAGAAAACTGCTTGCTAATTAATATGGGATATTCCACAGAGTTGCAGAAAACATATAGGTTTTTAAAAAAAAAAAAAAAAAGAGTGTTGCCTTCACTAAAAAGCTGTTTTTCATTTTAGTAGTTGAATCCTGCCTCATTTGAGCTGGAGTTAACAGGTCAATTCAATATACTGAAGATTGTAAGTTTTTTCATCAGACGGTATGTAGTTTACTCATTATTTTGGCAGGAGAGCCTAGAAACTTTACCATTCAGTTCCAATATTCTATGGATAAGTAAGGAAATTTTAGGTCAAATGACAGGCCACAATGGCCAACCAATTGCGTCGGCCTTTGAATGTCGAAACAAGCACAGAAAAATTTGCATTCCCTTACTGGGAGTCGAACCCGGGCCGCCTGGGTGAGAACCAGGAATCCTAACCGCTAGACCATATGGGAAATGTTGTGCTGTGTAGTCGATGATGTGGAAAAAAAGAACTTTATTTCTTTGAGTAAGCAACTTCTGCACGTTTGCAACAGAAGCTTTCCTTGTTAACACAATAGGTGGCGCGTCAATCTCAAACTCTTAAGGTCATGATTGTGATCCTCACATGTGGCATTTTTCTTTGGAGATTTTGTCTCCATCTTGTCTAGAGAGCCACATTTGTTTCCACTGAGTATCAAAAATCAACAATAATATATTGAGGGGTTTGAGTCTCTTGACACCAAGTATTTGGAAGTCGAAGGTAAGAATGATTTCCGATATGAGCTCAAATGGCTTTTTGTGCAACAGAATGGAATGAATGGCTAAAAGCTCTTGTGGTCAGCATTTTTCGCTGCAAAGAGCAATTTTAATCTAAACTAACTTTGTCTGCAAGGTATGTGTCGACCTTTGAATGCAGAAACTATTGCAGAAAAAAGTGGCACTCCCCTATCGGGAATTGAACCAGTAAACTAAGAAAACTGCTTGCTAATTAATATGGGATATTCCACAGAGTTGCAGAAAACATATAGGGTTTAAAAAAAAAAAAAAAAAAAAGAGTGTTGCCTTCACTAAAAAGCTGTTTTTCATTTTAGTAGTTGAATCCTGCCTCATTTGAGCTGGAGTTAACAGGTCAATTCAATATACTGAAGATTGTAAGTTTTTTCCTCAGACAGTATGTAGTTTACTCATTATTTTGGCAGGAGAGCCTAGAAACTTTACCATTCAGTTCCAATATTCTATGGATAAGTAAGGAAATTTTAGGTCAAATGACAGGCCACAATGGCCAACCAATTGCGTCGGCCTTTGAATGTCGAAACAAGCACAGAAAAATTTGCATTCCCATACCGGGAGTCGAACCCGGGCCGCCTGGGTGAGAACCAGGAATCCTAACCGCTAGACCATATGGGAAATGTTGTGCTGTGTAGTCGATGATGTGGAAAAAAAGAACTTTATTTCTTTGAGTAAGCAACTTCTGCATGTTTGCAACAGAAGCTTTCCTTGTTAGCACAATAGGTGGCGCGTCAATCTCAAACTCTTAAGGTCATGATTGTGATCCTCACATGTGGCACTTTTCTTTGGAGATTTTGTCTCCATCTTGTCTAGAGAGCCACATTTGTTTCCACTGAGTATCAAAAATCAACAATAATATATTGAGGGGTTTGAGTCTCTTGACACCAAGTATTTGGAAGTCGAAGGTAAGAATGATTTCCGATATGAGCTCAAAGGGCTTTTTGTGCAAAAGAATGGAATGAATGGCTAAAAGCTCTTGTGGTCAGCATTTTTCGCTGCAAAGAGCAATTTTAATCTAAACTAACTTTGTCTGCAAGGTATGTGTCGACCTTTGAATGCAGGAACTATTGCAGAAAAAAGTGGCACTCCCCTATCGGGAATTGAACCAGTAAACTAAGAAAACTGCTTGCTAATTAAAATGGGATATTCCACAGAGTTGTAGAAAACATATAGGGTTTAAAAAAAAAAAGAGTGTTGCCTTCACTAAAAAGCTGTTTTTCATTTTAGTAGTTGAATCCTGACTCATTTGAGCTGGAGTTAACAGGTCAATTCAATATACTGAAGATTGTAAGTTTTTTCCTCAGACGGTATGTAGTTTACTCATTATCTTTGGCAGGAGAGCCTAGAAACTTTACCATTCAGTTCCAATATTCTATGGATAAGTAAGTAAATTTTAGGTCAAATGACAGGCCACAATGGCCAACCAATTGCGTCGGCCTTTGAATGTCGAAACAAGCACAGAAAAATTTGCATTCCCATACCGGGAATCGAACCCGGGCCGCCTGGGTGAGAACCAGGAATCCTAACCGCTAGACCATATGGGAAATGTTGTGCTGTGTAGTCGATGATGTGGAAAAAAAGAACTTTAATTCTTTGAGTAAGCAACTTCTGCACGTTTGCAACAGAAGCTTTCCTTGTTAGCACAATAGGTGGCGCGTCAATCTCAAACTCTTAAGGTCATAATTGTGATCCTCACATGTGGCACTTTTCTTTGGAGATTTTGTCTCCATCTTGTCTAGAGAGCCACATTTGTTTCCACTGAGTATCAAAAATCAACAATAATATATTGAGGGGTTTGAGTCTCTTGACACCAAGTATTTGGAAGTCGAAGGTAAGAATGATTTCCGATATGAGCTCAAATGGCTTTTTGTGCAAAAGAATGGAATGAATGGCTAAAAGCTCTTGTGGTCAGCATTTTTCGCTGCAAAGAGCAATTTTAATCTAAACTAACTTTGTCTGCAAGGTATGTGTCGACCTTTGAATGCAGGAACTATTGCAGAAAAAAGTGGCACTCCCCTATCGGGAATTGAACCAGTAAACTAAGAAAACTGCTTGCTAATTAATATGGGATATTCCACAGAGTTGCAGAAAACATATAGGGTTTTTAAAAAAAAAAAAAAAAAGAGTGTTGCCTTCACTAAAAAGCTGTTTTTCATTTTAGTAGTTGAATCCTGCCTCATTTGAGCTGGAGTTAACAGGTCAATTCAATATACTGAAGATTGTAAGTTTTTTCCTCAGACGGTATGTAGTTTACTCATTATTTTGGCAGGAGAGCCTAGAAACTTTACCATTCAGTTCCAATATTCTATGGATAAGTAAGGAAATTTTAGGTCAAATGACAGGCCACAATGGCCAACCAATTGCGTCGGCCTTTGAATGTCGAAACAAGCACAGAAAAATTTGCATTCCCATACCGGGAGTCGAACCCGGGCCGCCTGGGTGAGAACCAGGAATCCTAACCGCTAGACCATATGGGAAATGTTGCGCTGTGTAGTCGATGATGTGGAAAAAAAGAACTTTATTTCTTTGAGTAAGCAACTTCTGCACGTTTGCAACAGAAGCTTTCCTTGTTAGCATAATAGGTGGCGCGTCAATCTCAAACTCTTAAGGTCATGATTGTGATCCTCACATGTGGCACTTTTCTTTGGAGATTGTGTCTCCATCTTGTCTAGAGAGCCACATTTGTTTCCACTGAGTATCAAAAATCAACAATAATATATTGAGGGGTTTGAGTCTCTTGACACCAAGTATTTGGAAGTCGAAGGTAAGAATGATTTCCGATATGAGCTCAAATGGCTTTTTGTGCAAAAGAATGGAATGAATGGCTAAAAGCTCTTGTGGTCAGCATTTTTCGCTGCAAAGAGCAATTTTAATCTAAACTAACTTTGTCTGCAAGGTATGTGTCGACCTTTGAATGCAGGAACTATTGCAGAAAAAGGTGGCACTCCCCTATCGGGAATTGAACCAGTAAACTAAGAAAACTGCTTGCTAATTAATATGGGATATTCCACAGAGTTGCAGAAAACATATAGGGTTTTTAAAAAAAAAAAAAAATAGAGTGTTGCCTTCACTAAAAAGCTGTTTTTCATTTTAGTAGTTGAATCCTGCCTCATTTGAGCTGGAGTTAACAGGTCAATTCAATATACTGAAGATTGTAAGTTTTTTCCTCAGACGGTATGTAGTTTACTCATTATTTTGGCAGGAGAGCCTAGAAACTTTACCATTCAGTTCCAATATTCTATGGATAAGTAAGGAAATTTTAGGTCAAATGACAGGCCACAATGGCCAACCAATTGCGTCGGCCTTTGAATGTCGAAACAAGCACAGAAAAATTTGCATTCCCATACCGGGAGTCGAACCCGGGCCGCCTGGGTGAGAACCAGGAATCCTAACCGCTAGACCATATGGGAAATGTTGTGCTGTGTAGTCGATGATGTGGAAAAAAAGAACTTTATTTCTTTGAGTAAGCAACTTCTGCACGTTTGCAACAGAAGCTTTCCTTGTTAGCATAATAGGTGGCGCGTCAATCTCAAACTCTTAAGGTCATGATTGTGATCCTCACATGTGGCACTTTTCTTTGGAGATTGTGTCTCCATCTTGTCTAGAGAGCCACATTTGTTTCCACTGAGTATCAAAAATCAACAATAATATATTGAGGGGTTTGAGTCTCTTGACACCAAGTATTTGGAAGTCGAAGGTAAGAATGATTTCCGATATGAGCTCAAATGGCTTTTTGTGCAAAAGAATGGAATGAATGGCTAAAAGCTCTTGTGGTCAGCATTTTTCGCTGCAAAGAGCAATTTTAATCTAAACTAACTTTGTCTGCAAGGTATGTGTCGACCTTTGAATGCAGGAACTATTGCAGAAAAAAGTGGCACTCCCCTATCGGGAATTGAACCAGTAAACTAAGAAAACTGCTTGCTAATTAATATGGGATATTCCACAGAGTTGCAGAAAACATATAGGGTTTAAAAAAAAAGAAAAAAAAAAAAAAGAGTGCTGCCTTCACTAAAAAGCTTTTTTTCATTTTAGTAGTTGAATCCTGCCTCATTTGAGCTGGAGTTAACAGGTCAATTCAATATACTGAAGATTGTAAGTTTTTTCCTCAGACGGTATGTAGTTTACTCATTATCTTTGGCAGGAGAGCCTAGAAATTTTACCATTCAGTTCCAATATTCTATGGATAAGTAAGGAAATTTTAGGTCAAATGACAGGCCACAATGGCCAACCAATTGCGTCGGCCTTTGAATGTCGAAACAAGCACAGAAAAATTTGCATTCCCATACCGGGAGTCGAACCCGGGCCGCCTGGGTGAGAACCAGGAATCCTAACCGCTAGACCATATGGGAAATGTTGTGCTGTGTAGTCGATGATGTGGAAAAAAAGAACTTTAATTCTTTGAGTAAGCAACTTCTGCACATTTGCAACAGAAGCTTTCCTTGTTAGCACAATAGGTGGCGCGTCAATCTCAAACTCTTAAGGTCATGATTGTGATCCTCACATGTGGCATTTTTCTTTGGAGATTTTGTCTCCATCTTGTCTAGAGAGCCACATTTGTTTCCACTGAGTATCAAAAATCAACAATAATATATTGAGGGGTTTGAGTCTCTTGACACCAAGTATTTGGAAGTCGAAGGTAAGAATGATTTCCGATATGAGCTCAAATGGCTTTTTGTGCAAAAGAATGGAATGAATGGCTAAAAGCTCTTGTGGTCAGCATTTTTTGCTGCAAAGAACAATTTTAATCTAAACTAACTTTGTCTGCAAGGTATGTATCGACCTTTGAATGCAGGAACTATTGCAGAAAAAAGTGGCACTCCCCTATCGGGAATTGAACCAGTAAACTAAGAAAACTGCTTGCTAATTAATATGGGATATTCCACAGAGTTGCAGAAAACATATAGGGTTTAAAAAAAAAAAAAAAAAAAGAGTGTTGCCTTCACTAAAAAGCTGTTTTTCATTTTAGTAGTTGAATCCTGCCTCATTTGAGCTGGAGTTAACAGGTCAATTCAATATACTGAAGATTGTAAGTTTTTTCCTCAGACAGTATGTAGTTTACTCATTATTTTGGAAGGAGAGCCTAGAAACTTTACCATTCAGTTCCAATATTCTATGGATAAGTAAGGAAATTTTAGGTCAAATGACAGGCCACAATGGCCAACCAATTGCGTCGGCCTTTGAATGTCGAAACAAGCACAGAAAAATTTGCATTCCCATACCGGGAGTCGAACCCGGGCCGCCTGGGTGAGAACCAGGAATCCTAACCGCTAGACCATATGGGAAATGTTGTGCTGTGTAGTCGATGATGTGGAAAAAAAGAACTTTATTTCTTTGAGTAAGCAACTTCTGCATGTTTGCAACAGAAGCTTTCCTTGTTAGCACAATAGGTGGCGCGTCAATCTCAAACTCTTAAGGTCATGATTGTGATCCTCACATGTGGCACTTTTCTTTGGAGATTTTGTCTCCATCTTGTCTAGAGAGCCACATTTGTTTCCACTGAGTATCAAAAATCAACAATAATATATTGAGGGGTTTGAGTCTCTTGACACCAAGTATTTGGAAGTCGAAGGTAAGAATGATTTCCGATATGAGCTCAAAGGGCTTTTTGTGCAAAAGAATGGAATGAATGGCTAAAAGCTCTTGTGGTCAGCATTTTTCGCTGCAAAGAGCAATTTTAATCTAAACTAACTTTGTCTGCAAGGTATGTGTCGACCTTTGAATGCAGGAACTATTGCAGAAAAAAGTGGCACTCCCCTATCGGGAATTGAACCAGTAAACTAAGAAAACTGCTTGCTAATTAAAATGGGATATTCCACAGAGTTGTAGAAAACATATAGGGTTTAAAAAAAAAAAGAGTGTTGCCTTCACTAAAAAGCTGTTTTTCATTTTAGTAGTTGAATCCTGACTCATTTGAGCTGGAGTTAACAGGTCAATTCAATATACTGAAGATTGTAAGTTTTTTCCTCAGACGGTATGTAGTTTACTCATTATCTTTGGCAGGAGAGCCTAGAAACTTTACCATTCAGTTCCAATATTCTATGGATAAGTAAGTAAATTTTAGGTCAAATGACAGGCCACAATGGCCAACCAATTGCGTCGGCCTTTGAATGTCGAAACAAGCACAGAAAAATTTGCATTCCCATACCGGGAATCGAACCCGGGCCGCCTGGGTGAGAACCAGGAATCCTAACCGCTAGACCATATGGGAAATGTTGTGCTGTGTAGTCGATGATGTGGAAAAAAAGAACTTTAATTCTTTGAGTAAGCAACTTCTGCACGTTTGCAACAGAAGCTTTCCTTGTTAGCACAATAGGTGGCGCGTCAATCTCAAACTCTTAAGGTCATAATTGTGATCCTCACATGTGGCACTTTTCTTTGGAGATTTTGTCTCCATCTTGTCTAGAGAGCCACATTTGTTTCCACTGAGTATCAAAAATCAACAATAATATATTGAGGGGTTTGAGTCTCTTGACACCAAGTATTTGGAAGTCGAAGGTAAGAATGATTTCCGATATGAGCTCAAATGGCTTTTTGTGCAACAGAATGGAATGAATGGCTAAAAGCTCTTGTGGTCAGCATTTTTCGCTGCAAAGAGCAATTTTAATCTAAACTAACTTTGTCTGCAAGGTATGTGTCGACCTTTGAATGCAGAAACTATTGCAGAAAAAAGTGGCACTCCCCTATCAGGAATTGAACCAGTAAACTAAGAAAACTGCTTGCTAATTAATATGGGATATTCCACAGAGTTGCAGAAAACATATAGGGTTTTAAAAAAAAAAAAAAAAAAAAGAGTGTTGCCTTCACTAAAAAGCTGTTTTTCATTTTAGTAGTTGAATCCTGCCTCATTTGAGCTGGAGTTAACAGGTCAATTCAATATACTGAAGATTGTAAGTTTTTTCCTCAGACGGTATGTAGTTTACTCATTATTTTGGCAGGAGAGCCTAGAAACTTTACCATTCAGTTCCAATATTCTATGGATAAGTAAGGAAATTTTAGGTCAAATGACAGGCCACAATGGCCAACCAATTGCGTCGGCCTTTGAATGTCGAAACAAGCACAGAAAAATTTGCATTCCCATACCGGGAGTCGAACCCGGGCCGCCTGGGTGAGAACCAGGAATCCTAACCGCTAGACCATATGGGAAATGTTGTGCTGTGTAGTCGATGATGTGGAAAAAAAGAACTTTATTTCTTTGAGTAAGCAACTTCTGCATGTTTGCAACAGAAGCTTTCCTTGTTAGCACAATAGGTGGCGCATCAATCTCAAACTCTTAAGGTCATGATTGTGATCCTCACATGTGGCACTTTTCTTTGGAGATTTTGTCTCCATCTTGTCTAGAGAGCCACATTTGTTTCCACTGAGTATCAAAAATCAACAATAATATATTGAGGGGTTTGAGTCTCTTGACACCAAGTATTTGGAAGTCGAAGGTAAGAATGATTTCCGATATGAGCTCAAATGGCTTTTTGTGCAAAAGAATGGAATGAATGGCTAAAAGCTCTTGTGGTCAGCATTTTTCGCTACAAAGAGCAATTTTAATCTTAACTAACTTTGTCTGCAAGGTATGTGTCGACCTTTGAATGCAGGAACTATTGCAGAAAAAAGTGGCACTCCCCTATCGGGAATTGAACCAGTAAACTAAGAAAACTGCTTGCTAATTAATATGGGATATTCCACAGAGTTGTAGAAAACATATAGGGTTTAAAAAAAAAAAAGAGTGTTGCCCTCACTAAAAAGCTGTTTTTCATTTTAGTAGTTGAATCCTGCCTCATTTGAGCTGGAGTTAACAGGTCAATTCAATATACTGAAGATTGTAAGTTTTTTCCTCAGACGGTATGTAGTTTACTCATTATCTTTGGCAGGAGAGCCTAGAAACTTTACCATTCAGTTCCAATATTCTATGGATAAGTAAGGAAATTTTAGGTCAAATGACAGGCCACAATGGCCAACCAATTGCGTCGGCCTTTGAATGTCGAAACAAGCACAGAAAAATTTGCATTCCCATACCGGGAGTCGAACCCGGGCCGCCTGGGTGAGAACCAGGAATCCTAACCGCTAGACCATATGGGAAATGTTGTGCTGTGTAGTCGATGATGTGGAAAAAAAGAACTTTAATTCTTTGAGTAAGCAACTTCTGCACGTTTGCAACAGAAGCTTTCCTTGTTAGCACAATAGGTGGCGCGTCAATCTCAAACTCTTAAGGTCATAATTGTGATCCTCACATGTGGCACTTTTCTTTGGAGATTTTGTCTCCATCTTGTCTAGAGAGCCACATTTGTTTCCACTGAGTATCAAAAATCAACAATAATATATTGAGGGGTTTGAGTCTCTTGACACCAAGTATTTGGAAGTCGAAGGTAAGAATGATTTCCGATATGAGCTCAAATGGCTTTTTGTGCAACAGAATGGAATGAATGGCTAAAAGCTCTTGTGGTCAGCATTTTTCGCTGCAAAGAGCAATTTTAATCTAAGCTAACTTTGTCTGCAAGGTATGTGTCGACCTTTGAATGCAGAAACTATTGCAGAAAAAAGTGGCACTCCCCTATCAGGAATTGAACCAGTAAACTAAGAAAACTGCTTGCTAATTAATATGGGATATTCCACAGAGTTGCAGAAAACATATAGGGTTTTAAAAAAAAAAAAAAAAAAGAGTGTTGCCTTCACTAAAAAGCTGTTTTTCATTTTAGTAGTTGAATCCTGCCTCATTTGAGCTGGAGTTAACAGGTCAATTCAATATACTGAAGATTGTAAGTTTTTTCCTCAGACGGTATGTAGTTTACTCATTATTTTGGCAGGAGAGCCTAGAAACTTTACCATTCAGTTCCAATATTCTATGGATAAGTAAGGAAATTTAAGGTCAAATGACAGGCCACAATGGCCAAACAATTGCGTCGGCCTTTGAATGTCGAAACAAGCACAGAAAAATTTGCATTCCCATACCGGGAGTCGAACCCAGGCCGCCTGGGTGAGAACCAGGAATCCTAACCGCTAGACCATATGAGAAATGTTGTGCTGTGTAGTCGATGATGTGGAAAAAAAGAACTTTATTTCTTTGAGTAAGCAACTTCTGCACGTTTGCAACAGAAGCTTTCCTTGTTAGCACAATAGGTGGCGCGTCAATCTCAAACTCTTAAGGTCATGATTGTGATCCTCACATGTGGCATTTTTCTTTGGAGATTTTGTCTCCATCTTGTCTAGAGAGCCACATTTGTTTCCACTGAGTACAAAAAATCAACAATAATATATTGAGGGGTTTGAGTCTCTTGACATCAAGTATTTGGAAGTCGAAGGTAAGAATGATTTCCGATATGAGCTCAAATGGCTTTTTGTGCAAAAGAATGGAATGAATGGCTAAAAGCTCTTGTGGTCAGCATTTTTCGCTGCAAAGAGCAATTTTAATCTAAACTAACTTTGTCTGCAAGGTATGTGTCGACCTTTGAATGCAGGAACTATTGCAGAAAAATGTGGCACTCCCCTATCGGGAATTGAACCAGTAAACTAAGAAAACTGCTTGCTAATTAATATGGGATATTCCACAGAGTTGCAGAAAACATATAGGGTTTTAAAAAAAAAAAAAAAAAGAGTGTTGCCTTCACTAAAAAGCTGTTTTTCATTTTAGTAGTTGAATCCTGCCTCATTTGAGCTGGAGTTAACAGGTCAATTCAATATACTGAAGATTGTAAGTTTTTTCCTCAGACGGTATGTAGTTTACTCATTATTTTGGCAGGAGAGCCTAGAAACTTTACCATTCAGTTCCAATATTCTATGGATAAGTAAGGAAATTTTAGGTCAAATGACAGGCCACAATGGCCAACCAATTTCGGCGGCCTTTGAATGTCGAAACAAGCACAGAAAATTTTGCATTCCCATACCGGGAGTCGAACCCGGCCCGCCTGGCTGAGAACCAGGAATCCTAACCGCTAGACCATATGGGAAATGTTGTGCTGTGTAGTCGATGATGTGGAAAAAAAGAACTTTATTTCTTTGAGTAAGCAACTTCTGCACGTTTGCAACAGAAGCTTTCCTTGTTAGCATAATAGGTGGCGCGTCAATCTCAAACTCTTAAGGTCATGATTGTGATCCTCACATGTGGCACTTTTCTTTGGAGATTTTGTCTCCATCTTGTCTAGAGAGCCACATTTGTTTCCACTGAGTATCAAAAATCAACAATAATATATTGAGGGGTTTGAGTCTCTTGAAACCAAGTATTTGGAAGTCGAAGGTAAGAATGATTTCCGATATGAGCTCAAATGGCTTTTTGTGCAACAGAATGGAATGAATGGCTAAAAGCTCTTGTGGTCAGCATTTTTCGCTGCAAAGAGCAATTTTAATCTAAACTAACTTTGTCTGCAAGGTATGTGTCGACCTTTGAATGCAGAAACTATTGCAGAAAAAAGTGGCACTCCCCTATCAGGAATTGAACCAGTAAACTAAGAAAACTGCTTGCTAATTAATATGGGATATTCCACAGAGTTGCAGAAAACATATAGGGTTTTAAAAAAAAAAAAAAAAAAAAAAAAAAAAGACTTCCGGTTCCGGTCCTGGCCGCGGTGGAGGCATAAAGGAGAAGCTCCTGCCCCCCCCGAGAAAAGCAGTCAGACAGCAGCCCCCCCGCATCGGAGTCCGGGACGGGAGGGACCCAGCCTGAAAGCGGAGATCTGCAGCTATGGACAGATACCTGCTGAGGAGCGCCAGTGGCGGTGAAGGGCCCGGGAGAGGCGGCGACGCTGTGGACATGAGGGGAATGGAGGAGAGGAACATGGCGCCGACGAGCGTGCCGGGGGCGGAGCCAGAGGTGCGGGGAAGAGACGCGATGGAGCCGGGTCGGAGCGAGGGATTAGCAGAGGACGCGGCTGCAGAGACAGAGGAATGTGGAGCTGGAGACAGGTGGCTGCAGGGGTCGGAGGAGGGCAGCTCACAGTGGGAGGATGAGGGGGAGGTGGGGGGAGAGACTGGAGAGGAGGACGCTGGCGTTATGGAGGGGAGCTATGGAGGAGTAGGAGGGCTGGAGGAAAATGAAACCCAGCAAAGTAGAGGGCCCAGAGGGAGACAGCCGCAATACAGGAGGAGATCAACCTCAGGCACCCCCTGTAAAGGAGGAAAAAAAAAACAACAACAGGATCCAATGACATCTCAATTTTACAAGACATCTGAGGGAGGCAGAGATTCAATGCAAATAAGCAGATCTAAGAAAGCAGCACCACCTGCTGACCAAAACAAGCAAGTGCAAGAGTTTCATATGGATTATAAAAAACTGGCAGTAGAAGTAGCATCTCACTTGTCCAAAGACATAAAAATAGCCATTGAAGTAGCCGTACAAACTTCACTAGCCGCCATGCAGAAGCAATTGACTGATCATTCAAAGAGACTCACAGAAGCAGAGCAAAGAATCTCTAACTCTGAGGAGACAATCTTGACCATGCAAGCACAGATAGCAACTCTTGTAAAATCTAATGATTACCTGAGAGACAAGGCAGAGGACCTAGAAAACAGATCGAGACGAAACAATCTTCGCATTGTGGGGCTGCCAGAATCGGTAACACCGGGACAGCTGGACAATATTTGTGAGGCGGAACTACCACAGGCGCTGGGCATAAAGGCGAAATTTAGAGTGGAGAGAGCCCACAGAGTGGGACCATTGAGGCAGCAAGAGGCGAAGGAGGGAGAAGGGCAAAATTCAAGCAATAAACCGCCCTCAAGAGCCAGACAGGTGATAGTCAAATACCTTGACTACAAGCACAAAGAGGAAATTCTGAAAGCCTTTAGAGAACGAAAGCGACCTTTACAATACCAAGGAAATAGACTGCTGATTTTTGGGGATTATTCCGTTGATGTGTCCAAACGGAGGAAGGACTTCAGTAAACTGTGCACATTTCTGTACAATAAAAGAATAAAATGCCAACTACTCTACCCGGCAGTGCTGAAGGTCAGGAACTCCAATGGTTCGTTCTCATACTATAAAGATCACAAGGAGGCGGAGAATATTCTCATGTCAGAACATAAAGGGAACCGGACGGAGGGGCAGGAGAGGAGACCCAGTGGAGGAGAAAACTTCAGAAAAGGTTCCCCGGCGGGTTCGAGAGGGGAAGGTGGACAACGCGGAAGGCAAACACAACCCGAGGCCAGTGGAGAGGGGAGACGCAGTCCAGCCCAGCAGTTTAGCCCAGGGATGGGACCCAGGGAACAGCGTTCTTGAAAGACACCAAGACACAAGATGACTCTTGAACTGATCTCTACTAGCCCTTATCGATCTACCCCCCTGAGTGAGGAAGGTGGCCGAGCCGAGGGGGACGAGCCAGCGTGAAGGGGACGGAGGGGAGACTGATCAAGTCACCTACTCTCCCTCCCCTCCTCCCCCTTTTTTTTTTTTTCTCTCCTTTTTCTCCTCTCCCCCTCTCTTCTTCCTCTCCCTCTCTCTTTTCTTCCCTACCTCCTCCCTTCTCTCCCCTAATTTGTCTCTGGTGTGTTCTCCCTTCTTTTCTCTTTCTCCCTTCCCCTCTTTTCCCCCCTCTCTCTCTCTATGCCCTCCCCGGTTCTACCTCTCTTGCCTTTTTTCCAATACTACTCCTCGCTTCTTTCTTCTCTTCTCCTCTGCGCTGTTTCTTCCCCTCTCGTGCTTCTTGGCTATGATATCCTTTATCTATTTCTATGCTGGGCTCTTTTATCTCTTTGTCTCTGCTCCGTTGTTCTTCTCTCTTTGTGGATTGCTTTGCAGGTCCAAATACAGTGGGCACGAATGGGTCGGCAGGAAGGTCCCACGAAACTAGGACTAACCCAGTAGATGAACTCTCTTTAAGGTCCTACCACTTATAACATAATGTTTTAATCTATGTATATTACTTCAGATCGTTATGTTTTACGCGGGGGATAGAGCTCTGAATCTGTCTATTGGGGGGGGGACTAGGGAGACTCATATTTTGGCCAGGAAAAAGGGAAGCCACTAGCATGGCAAAAAGTGCCGAAAGTCCCACCAAAGGGACAACTTGTTATACTGTTGTAGGATTTATACTTTGCATATGTTGTTTAAGAGTTTACACACAGGTTGGGGAAAAGAAATGCCATTCTGGGGAAACCACGTGTGAAGGATATAATGATAGTCGTGTCTCTCCTACAGCTGGGGACCTGGGGGGTGGTATTGATAAGAGCAAATTACCCAGACAAACATGGTGCAACTAACGACATGGAATGTTAAGGGCCTAAGATCACCTAACAAACGAGCAATGGTACTAAGACACTTGAAAAGATTAAAAACAGACATTGCTCTATTACAAGAAACTCACTTGGGGAGGGAAGATTTCTTTCGCATGAAAAAGTACTGGGTGGGCTCAGTATATGGGGCAGCGGCGCAAGGAAGGAAGGCGGGCACAATGATTTTGATAAACAAGCAACTTAGACATGAAATAGTGGCTCAGGAAGAGGATGACCAGGGAAGATGGCAGCACATAATAATTAATAGCCCAGCGGGGACACTCAGCATATATAATATTTATGGCCCAAACTCGAAGCAGAATCAGTTTCACGACACCATAAAAGCCATAATTCTCTTGGACAAGGAGCCTAACATCATAGTGGCGGGGGACTTCAATGCAGTGCCAGACTCGGTGGAGGATAGAAGCAAGGGAGAGGGGGAGCCAGGATCCGGGGATAAGGGAACAAATCACAGAGATGTATCACTGGAGGATGTAGGCCTAAAAGACATCTGGAGACTAACTCACCCGCACGATAGAGAATATACGCACTTCTCTCACCCACACAACAGTTGGTCTCGCATAGACCAGATCTGGTTATCTATGGAACTTGCGAATGGTGTGCAAAACTGTATGATTGAGAATATGGTAATCTCAGACCACAGCCCGGTGAGAGTGGACCTTAGAGAAAAATTCAAAAGGGGATCAGATATTATTTGGAGATTCCCGACGTTTCTCCTTAGACAGGACAATTTTCGCAGGATAATAAAAGAATGGTGGGAGGAGTTCTCAGAGGATAACAAGGATCACAGGGTGACCCCGATTTTGTTCTGGGAAACTGCAAAGGCGGTCTTGAGAGGACGCTTGATGGGGTATGCTGCCATGGTCAAACGGAAGACGAATGCGAATTACAACTTGCACAGTGAGGCAGTACGTCTAGCGTATACTAATTATCTGTCAGACAGGTCTAGCAGGGCAAAGGAGAGGTGGCTGGCAACCAAGAGAGATTTTGACGAGTGGGCAAAAAAAAAGGAGCAATTATTTTGGTCACATAAAGAGGCAGATCTTCATAGATTTGGTAACAAGGCGGGGAGGATGTTGGCAAATCTAGCAAGAGGCAACAGAAAAATGACAGTAATCTCTTCATTGAAAACGAAGGATGGGGGGATGACTTCGGATCCTAAAGAAATTAACAAGGTGCTGGGAGAATATTATAGAAAGTTGTACGGGCCAGGACAGAATGACATGACTGACGAATCGGAGTGGCTACGACAAGCCCAACTACCTAGCTTAACGGAGGAGGAAAGGGAGGCCCTAAATACAAACATCACGGAGGAGGAGGTCTCAAGAACAATTGGGGAACTTAGCACCAACAAGGCGCCAGGGCCCGATGGTTTTAATAGTGAATTTTATAAAGCCCTCAAGGACCAGATTTCGCCGGATTTAACCTCAGTCTTTAATGCGATACTGGGAGGAGCAGAAATCCCTAAAAATGCAAATATAGCGTACATTAAATTAATTCCTAAGGGAGCCAAGGACCTGGACGACCCCTCGAGTTATAGACCCATTTCGCTCATCAACCAGGACTTAAAAATAATGTCTAAAATCATGGCTGACAGATTGGCAGCAGTCTTACCTAGATTAATTTCAGAACAC
This sequence comes from Anomaloglossus baeobatrachus, assembly GCF_048569485.1. Taxonomy (NCBI): domain Eukaryota; kingdom Metazoa; phylum Chordata; class Amphibia; order Anura; family Aromobatidae; genus Anomaloglossus; species Anomaloglossus baeobatrachus. The sequence continues at coordinate 646,189,554 of NC_134356.1, read as the reverse complement.
CAGGTAGGGTTTATAAAAGGAAGAAATGCAGTGACCAATATTAGAAAGACGATTTTAGTGGTTGATGCGGTTAGACTGGGGCGTACAGAGGGAAAGGCAAGCCCTGCTTTAGTCACGCTTGATGCTGAGAAAGCGTTCGACAATGTTAACTGGAACTGGTTGGACAAGGTGATGGAGGCCGCAGGGATAGTGGGTAGGATGAGACTTTACATTAACAATTTGTATGCCAACTCGGGAGCAAGGATCCACACACCGGGATTTTTGTCTGACGTGTTCCCCCTGATGAAAGGGACGAGACAGGGATGCCCGCTATCCCCCCTACTTTTTAACCTTGCAATAGAACCCCTATCAAGAGTGCTGCAGGGTCACAATAGTTTTAAAGGGATCAAAATAAGGGGAAAAGAGATGAAGTTAGCGCTGTTCGCCGATGACGTGATTTTGTATATGGGGGACCCTGTTGCGGACCTACCCTGGACACTTGATATGATTGGAAAATTTGGTGCCTTTTCAGGCTTTAAGTTAAACAAAAAAAAATGCGAGCTCTTATTCCTGGGCGGAGGCAAAGGACCAACTGTGGGAAACCCAAGTGAGGGTCATGTGAATGGGATCCCTATAGCGCACTCATCAGTAAAGTACCTGGGAGTGCATATAGGGAGGACGACGGAATTAATTTATAAATTGAATTATGGTCCATTGATTAGAAAAATCATTAACCAGTTGAGGGGCTGGAAGGGGCTGCCCCTGCCACTATTGGCACGATGTCACCTCATAAAAATGATGAGCTTCCCTAGGCTGCTGTACCCCTTTCAGACGATCCCGCTATTGATAACACTGAAAGATGTCAACAGACTTAATTCAGCGTATGCAGACTTTGTTTGGAGGGGAAGGAAACCCAGAATAAAGCTGCGCACGCTGATGAAGTCAGTGGAGGAGGGTGGGATAAATTTTCCGGATGTCAGAGGGTATAACATTGTATGCATTATGAGACATGTGATTGACTGGCTGAGAGGAACGAGCAGGCACTCAGATTATGGAACGGAACTCAAGTATGCAGAACCATGGGACCTGACGTCCATTTTACACTCCCCAATGTCTAAGGTTGAAGGTCATATAAGAAACTCGGTTATATTTCGAGACACCATGTTGGCCTGGAGATTGGTTAGACGGAAATTGGGACTCTCCTGGAAGGTATCAAAATACCTAAATCCTTGGGCGTCACCAAACTTTCCCCAGGGGAGAGAGAATAAATTATTCCTCAAATGGAAAGAGAGAGGCATTAGGAGTCTGATAGATGTCATGAATGTGGAAGAGAGAAGATGGATGACAGGTCGGGAGGTGCTTGATAAGTACAATCTCAACGGCTCCCACATTATGCAGTACGAACAATTGAAACATGGAGTACTGAAAGAGCTTGGTGAGATTGGAAGGGAATTGAACAAGAGCATGATTGATGAGCTCATGGGATGTAGCGTAACAAATGTAAATGTTTCCCGAATATACCAAACATTTAGAGGTGTGCTAATATCCAGGGAAGATAGTCGAACACTTCTAGCATGGGAAAAACAACTGAAAGGACAGGAAGTAGTGGAGGTCATACTGAAAGGATGGGTTCAGATGAGGAAACAAGTCACTAACGAGAGCTGGAGGGACACCCAATTTAGGATATTACACAGGGCTGTTTTGGGCTTCAACATTCCGGGCAGGGAGGCACGGTGTCCTAAGTGCCACAAAGAAAAAACAGACATGCTGCACGGTTTGTGGGAATGCAGTCCAATAAAGAGGTTTTGGTACCAAGTCAGAGCGTTAGTTCAAACAATATGGAAAATTTCCTGCAAACTAGAACTAATGGTGTGGATCTTCCACTTTTTGGAGGGTGGAGTTAGAGGGGGATTGAACGCTCGGGACAAAAAAACATTTGTAATCATACATGACATAGCCATGATAGCTAAAAGATGCATCCTAAGGCACTGGATACAGGAGGAGGCCCCAGCCATAGGGGAAGTCATCAGTGAACTGCACAACCTTTTGAGGCTGGAGAAATTAGAAGCAGAAAGGGACAAGGATAATTTGACAACCAAGTTTTTTAGGAGGTGGAAAACTTTTATAGAAGTTCATTACAAACAGGAGGACATAAGCCATTTAGTGGCACCCTTCAGACATACGGAGTGGTACCTCATAAATGAAATCCAGGATAGTCTGGGAAAGCTGAGGACTAATTAGCAGGGACCCAGGTGAGGGACAAAGGCGAGACAACATGACGTCATCAAGACATGACATTGGCACTAGAACTATTAGAGAATGGCACAGGGGTTCAGGGGTTTGTTTCATTTATGTTATGTTTGGATTTTTTAACTCTGATTCATTATCTGTCAATGCAATCTGAAGCGGGATTGGAGATAGAGAGGGGATTCTACCCCTTCCAATGATACTTATCGACAGCTGCAATCTTGTCTTTTGTAAATCATACTACTTTTGATACGATATTGAAATAAGTTTGTAAAATCAATAAAAATTGTTTTGAAAAAAAAAAAAAAAAAAAGAGTGTTGCCTTCACTAAAAAGCTGTTTTTCATTTTAGTAGTTGAATCCTGCCTCATTTGAGCTGGAGTTAACAGGTCAATTCAATATACTGAAGATTGTAAGTTTTTTCCTCAGACGGTATGTAGTTTACTCATTATTTTGGCAGGAGAGCCTAGAAACTTTACCATTCAGTTCCAATATTCTATGGATAAGTAAGGAAATTTTAGGTCAAATGACAGGCCACAATGGCCAACCAATTGCGTCGGCCTTTGAATGTCGAAACAAGCACAGAAAAATTTGCATTCCCATACCGGGAGTCGAACCCGGGCCGCCTGGGTGAGAACCAGGAATCCTAACCGCTAGACCATATGGGAAATGTTGCGCTGTGTAGTCGATGATGTGGAAAAAAAGAACTTTATTTCTTTGAGTAAGCAACTTCTGCATGTTTGCAACAGAAGCTTTCCTTGTTAGCACAATAGGTGGCGCGTCAATCTCAAACTCTTAAGGTCATGATTGTGATCCTCACATGTGGCACTTTTCTTTGGAGATTTTGTCTCCATCTTGTCTAGAGAGCCACATTTGTTTCCACTGAGTATCAAAAATCAACAATAATATATTGAGGGGTTTGAGTCTCTTGACACCAAGTATTTGGAAGTCGAAGGTAAGAATGATTTCCGATATGAGCTCAAAGGGCTTTTTGTGCAAAAGAATGGAATGAATGGCTAAAAGCTCTTGTGGTCAGCATTTTTCGCTGCAAAGAGCAATTTTAATCTAAACTAACTTTGTCTGCAAGGTATGTGTCGACCTTTGAATGCAGGAACTATTGCAGAAAAAAGTGGCACTCCCCTATCGGGAATTGAACCAGTAAACTAAGAAAACTGTTTGCTAATTAATATGGGATATTCCACAGAGTTGTAGAAAACATATAGGGTTTAAAAAAAAAAAAAGAGTGTTGCCTTCACTAAAAAGCTGTTTTTCATTTTAGTAGTTGAATCCTGCCTCATTTGAGCTGGAGTTAACAGGTCAATTCAATATACTGAAGATTGTAAGTTTTTTCCTCAGACGGTATGTAGTTTACTCATTATCTTTGGCAGGAGAGCCTAGAAACTTTACCATTCAGTTCCAATATTCTATGGATAAGTAAGGAAATTTTAGGTCAAATGACAGGCCACAATGGCCAACCAATTGCGTCGGCCTTTGAATGTCGAAACAAGCACAGAAAAATTTGCATTCCCATACCGGGAGTCGAACCCGGGCCACCTGGGTGAGAACCAGGAATCCTAACCGCTAGACCATATGGGAAATGTTGTGCTGTGTAGTCGATGATGTGGAAAAAAAGAACTTTAATTCTTTGAGTAAGCAACTTCTGCACGTTTGCAACAGAAGCTTTCCTTGTTAGCACAATAGGTGGCGCGTCAATCTCAAACTCTTAAGGTCATAATTGTGATCCTCACATGTGGCACTTTTCTTTGGAGATTTTGTCTCCATCTTGTCTAGATTGCCACATTTGTTTCCACTGAGTATCAAAAATCAACAATAATATATTGAGGGGTTTGAGTCTCTTGACACCAAGTATTTGGAAGTCGAAGGTAAGAATGATTTCCGATATGAGCTCAAATGGCTTTTTGTGCAACAGAATGGAATGAATGGCTAAAAGCTCTTGTGGTCAGCATTTTTCGCTGCAAAGAGCAATTTTAATCTAAACTAACTTTGTCTGCAAGGTATGTGTCGACCTTTGAATGCAGAAACTATTGCAGAAAAAAGTGGCACTCCCCTATCAGGAATTGAACCAGTAAACTAAGAAAACTGCTTGCTAATTAATATGGGATATTCCACATAGTTGCAGAAAACATATAGGGTTTTAAAAAAAAGAAAAAAAAAGAGTGTTGCCTTCACTAAAAAGCTGTTTTTCATTTTAGTAGTTGAATCCTGCCTCATTTGAGCTGGAGTTAACAGGTCAATTCAATATACTGAAGATTGTAAGTTTTTTCCTCAGACGGTATGTAGTTTACTCATTATTTTGGCAGGAGAGCCTAGAAACTTTACCATTCAGTTCCAATATTCTATGGATAAGTAAGGAAATTTTAGGTCAAATGACAGGCCACAATGGCCAACCAATTGCGTCGGCCTTTGAATGTCGAAACAAGCACAGAAAAATTTGCATTCCCATACCGGGAGTCGAACCCGGGCCGCCTGGGTGAGAACCAGGAATCCTAACCGCTAGCCATATGGGAAATGTTGTGCTGTGTAGTCGATGATGTGGAAAAAAAGAACTTTAATTCTTTGAGTAAGCAACTTCTGCACGTTTGCAACAGAAGCTTTCCTTGTTAGCACAATAGGTTGCGCGTCAATCTCAAACTCTTAAGGTCATAATTGTGATCCTCACATGTGGCACTTTTCTTTGGAGATTTTGTCTCCATCTTGTCTAGAGAGCCACATTTGTTTCCACTGAGTATCAAAAATCAACAATAATATATTGAGGGGTTTGAGTCTCTTGACACCAAGTATTTGGAAGTCGAAGGTAAGAATGATTTCCGATATGAGCTCAAATGGCTTTTTGTGCAACAGAATGGAATGAATGGCTAAAAGCTCTTGTGGTCAGCATTTTTCGCTGCAAAGAGCAATTTTAATCTAAACTAACTTTGTCTGCAAGGTATGTGTCGACCTTTGAATGCAGAAACTATTGCAGAAAAAAGTGGCACTCCCCTATCAGGAATTGAACCAGTAAACTAAGAAAACTGCTTGCTAATTAATATGGGATATTCCACAGAGTTGCAGAAAACATATAGGGTTTTAAAAAAAAAAAAAAAAAAAGAGTGTTGCCTTCACTAAAAAGCTGTTTTTCATTTTAGTAGTTGAATCCTGCCTCATTTGAGCTGGAGTTAACAGGTCAATTCAATATACTGAAGATTGTAAGTTTTTTCCTCAGACGGTATGTAGTTTACTCATTATTTTGGCAGGAGAGCCTAGAAACTTTACCATTCAGTTCCAATATTCTATGGATAAGTAAGGAAATTTTAGGTCAAATGACAGGCCACAATGGCCAACCAATTGCGTCGGCCTTTGAATGTCGAAACAAGCACAGAAAAATTTGCATTCCCATACCGGGAGTCGAACCCGGGCCGCCTGGGTGAGAACCAGGAATCCTAACCGCTAGACCATATGGGAAATGTTGTGCTGTGTAGTCGATGATGTGGAAAAAAAGAACTTTATTTCTTTGAGTAAGCAACTTCTGCATGTTTGCAACAGAAGCTTTCCTTGTTAGCACAATAGGTGGCGCGTCAATCTCAAACTCTTAAGGTCATGATTGTGATCCTCACATGTGGCACTTTTCTTTGGAGATTTTGTCTCCATCTTGTCTAGAGAGCCACATTTGTTTCCACTGAGTATCAAAAATCAACAATAATATATTGAGGGGTTTGAGTCTCTTGACACCAAGTATTTGGAAGTCGAAGGTAAGAATGATTTCCGATATGAGCTCAAATGGCTTTTTGTGCAACAGAATGGAATGAATGGCTAAAAGCTCTTGTGGTCAGCATTTTTCGCTGCAAAGAGCAATTTTAATCTAAACTAACTTTGTCTGCAAGGTATGTGTCGACCTTTGAATGCAGAAACTATTGCAGAAAAAAGTGGCACTCCCCTATCAGGAATTGAACCAGTAAACTAAGAAAACTGCTTGCTAATTAATATGGGATATTCCACATAGTTGCAGAAAACATATAGGGTTTTAAAAAAAAGAAAAAAAAAGAGTGTTGCCTTCACTAAAAAGCTGTTTTTCATTTTAGTAGTTGAATCCTGCCTCATTTGAGCTGGAGTTAACAGGTCAATTCAATATACTGAAGATTGTAAGTTTTTTCCTCAGACGGTATGAAGTTTACTCATTATTTTGGCAGGAGAGCCTAGAAACTTTACCATTCAGTTCCAATATTCTATGGATAAGTAAGGAAATTTTAGGTCAAATGACAGGCCACAATGGCCAACCAATTGCGTCGGCCTTTGAATGTCGAAACAAGCACAGAAAAATTTGCATTCCCATACCGGGAGTCGAACCCGGGCCGCCTGGGTGAGAACCAGGAATCCTAACCGCTAGACCATATGGGAAATGTTGTGCTGTGTAGTCGATGATGTGGAAAAAAAGAACTTTAATTCTTTGAGTAAGCAACTTCTGCACGTTTGCAACAGAAGCTTTCCTTGTTAGCACAATAGGTTGCGCGTCAATCTCAAACTCTTAAGGTCATAATTGTGATCCTCACATGTGGCACTTTTCTTTGGAGATTTTGTCTCCATCTTGTCTAGAGAGCCACATTTGTTTCCACTGAGTATCAAAAATCAACAATAATATATTGAGGGGTTTGAGTCTCTTGACACCAAGTATTTGGAAGTCGAAGGTAAGAATGATTTCCGATATGAGCTCAAATGGCTTTTTGTGCAACAGAATGGAATGAATGGCTAAAAGCTCTTGTGGTCAGCATTTTTCGCTGCAAAGAGCAATTTTAATCTAAACTAACTTTGTCTGCAAGGTATGTGTCGACCTTTGAATGCAGAAACTATTGCAGAAAAAAGTGGCACTCCCCTATCAGGAATTGAACCAGTAAACTAAGAAAACTGCTTGCTAATTAATATGGGATATTCCACAGAGTTGCAGAAAACATATAGGGTTTTAAAAAAAAAAAAAAAAAAAAGAGTGTTGCCTTCACTAAAAAGCTGTTTTTCATTTTAGTAGTTGAATCCTGCCTCATTTGAGCTGGAGTTAACAGGTCAATTCAACATACTGAAGATTGTAAGTTTTTTCCTCAGACGGTATGTAGTTTACTCATTATTTTGGCAGGAGAGCCTAGAAACTTTACCATTCAGTTCCAATATTCTATGGATAAGTAAGGAAATTTTAGGTCAAATGACAGGCCACAATGGCCAACCAATTGCGTCGGCCTTTGAATGTCGAAACAAGCACAGAAAAATTTGCATTCCCATACCGGGAGTCGAACCCGGGCCGCCTGGGTGAGAACCAGGAATCCTAACCGCTAGACCATATGGGAAATGTTGTGCTGTGTAGTCGATGATGTGGAAAAAAAGAACTATATTTCTTTGAGTAAGCAACTTCTGCATGTTTGCAACAGAAGCTTTCCTTGTTAGCACAATAGGTGGCTCGTCAATCTCAAACTCTTAAGGTCATGATTGTGATCCTCACATGTGGCACTTTTCTTTGGAGATTTTGTCTCCATCTTGTCTAGAGAGCCACATTTGTTTCCACTGAGTATCAAAAATCAACAATAATATATTGAGGGGTTTGAGTCTCTTGACACCAAGTATTTGGAAGTCGAAGGTAAGAATGATTTCCGATATGAGCTCAAAGGGCTTTTTGTGCAAAAGAATGGAATGAATGGCTAAAAGCTCTTGTGGTCAGCATTTTTCGCTGCAAAGAGCAATTTTAATCTAAACTAACTTTGTCTGCAAGGTATGTGTCGACCTTTGAATGCAGGAACTATTGCAGAAAAAAGTGGCACTCCCCTATCGGGAATTGAACCAGTAAACTAAGAAAACTGTTTGCTAATTAATATGGGATATTCCACAGAGTTGTAGAAAACATATAGGGTTTAAAAAAAAAAAAAGAGTGTTGCCTTCACTAAAAAGCTGTTTTTCATTTTAGTAGTTGAATCCTGCCTCATTTGAGCTGGAGTTAACAGGTCAATTCAATATACTGAAGATTGTAAGTTTTTTCCTCAGACGGTATGTAGTTTACTCATTATCTTTGGCAGGAGAGCCTAGAAACTTTACCATTCAGTTCCAATATTCTATGGATAAGTAAGGAAATTTTAGGTCAAATGACAGGCCACAATGGCCAACCAATTGCGTCAGCCTTTGAATGTCGAAACAAGCACAGAAAAATTTGCATTCCCATACCGGGAGTCGAACCCGGGCCGCCTGGGTGAGAACCAGGAATCCTAACCGCTAGACCATATGGGAAATGTTGTGCTGTGTAGTCGATGATGTGGAAAAAAAGAACTTTAATTCTTTGAGTAAGCAACTTCTGCACGTTTGCAACAGAAGCTTTCCTTGTTAGCACAATAGGTGGCGCGTCAATCTCAAACTCTTAAGGTCATAATTGTGATCCTCACATGTGGCACTTTTCTTTGGAGATTTTGTCTCCATCTTGTCTAGAGAGCCACATTTGTTTCCACTGAGTATCAAAAATCAACAATAATATATTGAGGGGTTTGAGTCTCTTGACACCAAGTATTTGGAAGTCGAAGGTAAGAATGATTTCCGATATGAGCTCAAATGGCTTTTTGTGCAACAGAATGGAATGAATGGCTAAAAGCTCTTGTGGTCAGCATTTTTCGCTGCAAAGAGCAATTTTAATCTAAACTAACTTTGTCTGCAAGGTATGTGTCGACCTTTGAATGCAGAAACTATTGCAGAAAAAAGTGGCACTCCCCTATCAGGAATTGAACCAGTAAACTAAGAAAACTGCTTGCTAATTAATATGGGATATTCCACATAGTTGCAGAAAACATATAGGGTTTTAAAAAAAAAAAAAAAATGAGTGTTGCCTTCACTAAAAAGCTGTTTTTCATTTTAGTAGTTGAATCCTGCCTCATTTGAGCTGGAGTTAACAGGTCAATTCAATATACTGAAGATTGTAAGTTTTTTCCTCAGACGGTATGTAGTTTACTCATTATTTTGGCAGGAGAGCCTAGAAACTTTACCATTCAGTTCCAATATTCTATGGATAAGTAAGGAAATTTTAGGTCAAATGACAGGCAACAATGGCCAACCAATTGCGTCGGCCTTTGAATGTCGAAACAAGCACAGAAAAATTTGCATTCCCATACCGGGAGTCGAACCCGGGCCGCCTGGGTGAGAACCAGGAATCCTAACCGCTAGACCATATGGGAAATGTTGTGCTGTGTAGTCGATGATGTGGAAAAAAAGAACTTTATTTCTTTGAGTAAGCAACTTCTGCATGTTTGCAACAGAAGCTTTCCTTGTTAGCACAATAGGTGGCGCGTCAATCTCAAACTCTTAAGGTCATGATTGTGATCCTCACATGTGGCACTTTTCTTTGGAGATTTTGTCTCCATCTTGTCTAGAGAGCCACATTTGTTTCCACTGAGTATCAAAAATCAACAATAATATATTGAGGGGTTTGAGTCTCTTGACACCAAGTATTTGGAAGTCGAAGGTAAGAATGATTTCCGATATGAGCTCAAAGGGCTTTTTGTGCAAAAGAATGGAATGAATGGCTAAAAGCTCTTGTGGTCAGCATTTTTCGCTGCAAAGAGCAATTTTAATCTAAACTAACTTTGTCTGCAAGGTATGTGTCGACCTTTGAATGCAGGAACTATTGCAGAAAAAAGTGGCACTCCCCTATCGGGAATTGAACCAGTAAACTAAGAAAACTGCTTGCTAATTAATATGGGATATTCCACAGAGTTGTAGAAAACATATAGGGTTTAAAAAAAAAAAAGAGTGTTGCCTTCACTAAAAAGCTGTTTTTCATTTTAGTAGTTGAATCCTGCCTCATTTGAGCTGGAGTTAACAGGTCAATTCAATATACTGAAGATTGTAAGTTTTTTCCTCAGACGGTATGTAGTTTACTCATTATTTTGGCAGGAGAGCCTAGAAACTTTACCATTCAGTTCCAATATTCTATGGATAAGTAAGGAAATTTTAGGTCAAATGACAGGCCACAATGGCCAACCAATTGCGTCGGCATTTGAATGTCGAAACAAGCACAGAAAAATTTGCATTCCCATACCGGGAGTCGAACCCGGGCCGCCTGGGTGAGAACCAGGAATCCTAACCGCTAGACCATATGGGAAATGTTGTGCTGTGTAGTCGATGATGTGGAAAAAAAGAACTTTAATTCTTTGAGTAAGCAACTTCTGCACGTTTGCAACAGAAGCTTTCCTTGTTAGCACAATAGGTGGCGCGTCAATCTCAAACTCTTAAGGTCATAATTGTGATCCTCACATGTGGCACTTTTCTTTGGAGATTTTGTCTCCATCTTGTCTAGAGAGCCACATTTGTTTCCACTGAGTATCAAAAATCAACAATAATATATTGAGGGGATTGAGTCTCTTGACACCAAGTATTTGGAAGTCGAAGGTAAGAATGATTTCCGATATGAGCTCAAATGGCTTTTTGTGCAACAGAATGGAATGAATGGCTAAAAGCTCTTGTGGTCAGCATTTTTCGCTGCAAAGAGCAATTTTAATACAAACTAACTTTGTCTGCAAGGTATGTGTCGACCTTTGAATGCAGAAACTATTGCAGAAAAAAGTGGCACTCCCCTATCAGGAATTGAACCAGTAAACTAAGAAAACTGCTTGCTAATTAATATGGGATATTCCACAGAGTTGCAGAAAACATATAGGGTTTTAAAAAAAAAAAAAAAAAAAAGAGTGTTGCCTTCACTAAAAAGCTGTTTTTCATTTTAGTAGTTGAATCCTGCCTCATTTGAGCTGGAGTTAACAGGTCAATTCAATATACTGAAGATTGTAAGTTTTTTCCTCAGACGGTATGTAGTTTACTCATTATTTTGGCAGGAGAGCCTAGAAACTTTACCATTCAGTTCCAATATTCTATGGATAAGTAAGGAAATTTTAGGTCAAATGACAGGCCACAATGGCCAACCAATTGCGTCGGCCTTTGAATGTCGAAACAAGCACAGAAAAATTTGCATTCCCATACCGGGAGTCGAACCCGGGCCGCCTGGGTGAGAACCAGGAATCCTAACCGCTAGACCATATGGGAAATGTTGTGCTGTGTAGTCGATGATGTGGAAAAAAAGAACTTTATTTCTTTGAGTAAGCAACTTCTGCACGTTTGCAACAGAAGCTTTCCTTGTTAGCACAATAGGTGGCGCGTCAATCTCAAATTCTTAAGGTCATGATTGTGATCCTCACATGTGGCATTTTTCTTTGGAGATTTTGTCTCCATCTTGTCTAGAGAGCCACATTTGTTTCCACTGAGTATCAAAAATCAACAATAATATATTGAGGGGTTTGAGTCTCTTGACACCAAGTATTTGGAAGTCGAAGGTAAGAATGATTTCCGATATGAGCTCAAATGACTTTTTGTGCAAAAGAATGGAATGAATGGCTAAAGCTCTTGTGGTCAGCATTTTTCGCTGCAAAGAGCAATTTTAATCTAAACTAACTTTGTCTGCAAGGTATGTATCGACCTTTGAATGCAGGAACTATTGCAGAAAAAAGTGGCACTCCCCTATCGGGAATTGAACCAGTAAACTAAGAAAACTGCTTGCTAATTAATATGGGATATTCCACAGAGTTGCAGAAAACATATAGGGTTTTAAAAAAAAAAAAAAAAAGAGTGTTGCCTTCACTAAAAAGCTGTTTTTCATTTTAGTAGTTGAATCCTGCCTCATTTGAGCTGGAGTTAACAGGTCAATTCAATATACTGAAGATTGTAAGTTTTTTCCTCAGACGGTATGTAGTTTACTCATTATTTTGGCAGGAGAGCCTAGAAACTTTACCATTCAGTTCCAATATTCTATGGATAAGTAAGGAAATTTTAGGTCAAATGACAGGCCACAATGGCCAACCAATTTCGTCGGCCTTTGAATGTCGAAACAAGCACAGAAAAATTTGCATTCCCATACCGGGAGTCGAACCCGGGCCGCCTGGGTGAGAACCAGGAATCCTAACCGCTAGACCATATGGGAAATGTTGTGCTGTGAAGTCGATGATGTGGAAAAAAAGAACTTTATTTCTTTGAGTAAGCAACTTCTGCACGTTTGCAACAGAAGCTTTCCTTGTTAGCACAATAGGTGGCGCGTCAATCTCAAACTCTTAAGGTCATAATTGTGATCCTCACATGTGGCACTTTTCTTTGGAGATTTTGTCTCCATCTTGTCTAGAGAGCCACATTTGTTTCCACTGAGTATCAAAAATCAACAATAATATATTGAGGGGTTTGAGTCTCTTGACACCAAGTATTTGGAAGTCGAAGGTAAGAATGATTTCCGATATGAGCTCAAATGGCTTTTTGTGCAAAAGAATGGAATGAATGGCTAAAGCTCTTGTGGTCAGCATTTTTCGCTGCAAAGAGCAATTTTAATCTAAACTAACTTTGTCTGCAAGGTATGTATCGACCTTTGAATGCAGGAACTATTGCAGAAAAAAGTGGCACTCCCCTATCGGGAATTGAACCAGTAAACTAAGAAAACTGCTTGCTAATTAATATGGGATATTCCACAGAGTTGTAGAAAACATATAGGGTTTTAAAAAAAAAAAAAAAAAGAGTGTTGCCTTCAATAAAAAGCTGTTTTTCATTTTAGTAGTTGAATCCTGCCTCATTTGAGCTGGAGTTAACAGGTCAATTCAATATACTGAAGATTGTAAGTTTTTTCCTCAGACGGTATGTAGTTTACTCATTATTTTGGCAGGAGAGCCTAGAAACTTTACAATTCAGTTCCAATATTCTATGGATAAGTAAGGAAATTTTAGGTCAAATGACAGGCCACAATGGCCAACCAATTTCGTCGGCCTTTGAATGTCGAAACAAGCACAGAAAAATTTGCATTCCCATACCGGGAGTCAAACCCGGGCCGCCTGGGTGAGAACCAGGAATCCTAACCGCTAGACCATATGGGAAATGTTGTGCTATGAAGTCGATGATGTGGAAAAAAAGAACTTTATTTCTTTGAGTAAGCAACTTCTGCACGTTTGCAACAGAAGCTTTCCTTGTTAGCACAATAGGTGGCGCGTCAATCTCAAACTCTTAAGGTCATAATTGTGATCCTCACATGTGGCACTTTTCTTTGGAGATTTTGTCTCCATCTTGTCTAGAGAGCCACATTTGTTTCCACTGAGTATCAAAAATCAACAATAATATATTGAGGGGTTTGAGTCTCTTGACACCAAGTATTTGGAAGTCGAAGGTAAGAATGATTTCCGATATGAGCTCAAATGGCTTTTTGTGCAACAGAATGGAATGAATGGCTAAAAGCTCTTGTGGTCAGCATTTTTCGCTGCAAAGAGCAATTTTAATCTAAACTAACTTTGTCTGCAAGGTATGTATCGACCTTTGAATGCAGGAACTATTTTTGAAAAAAGTTGCACTCCCCTATCGGGAATTGAACCAGTAAACTAAGAAAACTGCTTGCTAATTAATATGGGATATTCCACAGAGTTGCAGAAAACATATAGGGTTTAAAAAAAAAAAAAGAGTGTTGCCTTCACTAAAAAGCTGTTTTTCATTTTAGTAGTTGAATCCTGCCTCATTTGAGCTGGAGTTAACAGGTCAATTCAATATACTGAAGATTGTAAGTTTTTTCCTCAGACGGTATGTAGTTTACTCATTATCTTTGGCAGGAGAGCCTAGAAACTTTACCATTCAGTTCCAATATTCTATGGATAAGTAAGGAAATTTTAGGTCAAATGACAGGCCACAATGGCCAAACAATTGCGTCGGCCTTTGAATGTCGAAACAAGCACAGAAAAATTTGCATTCCCATACCGGGAGTCGAACCCAGGCCGCCTGGGTGAGAACCAGGAATCCTAACCGCTAGACCATATGAGAAATGTTGTGCTGTGTAGTCGATGATGTGGAAAAAAAGAACTTTATTTCTTTGAGTAAGCAACTTCTGCATGTTTGCAACAGAAGCTTTCCTTGTTAGCACAATAGGTGGCGCGTCAATCTCAAACTCTTAAGGTCATGATTGTGATCCTCACATGTGGCACTTTTCTTTGGAGATTTTGTCTCCATCTTGTCTAGAGAGCCACATTTGTTTCCACTGAGTATCAAAAATCAACAATAATATATTGAGGGGTTTGAGTCTCTTGACACCAAGTATTTGGAAGTCGAAGGTAAGAATGATTTCCGATATGAGCTCAAAGGGCTTTTTGTGCAAAAGAATGGAATGAATGGCTAAAAGCTCTTGTGGTCAGCATTTTTCGCTGCAAAGAGCAATTTTAATCTAAACTAACTTTGTCTGCAAGGTATGTGTCGACCTTTGAATGCAGGAACTATTGCAGAAAAAAGTGGCACTCCCCTATCGGGAATTGAACCAGTAAACTAAGAAAACTGCTTGCTAATTAATATGGGATATTCCACAGAGTTGTAGAAAACATATAGGGTTTAAAAAAAAAAAAGAGTGTTGCCTTCACTAAAAAGCTGTTTTTCATTTTAGTAGTTGAATCCTGCCTCATTTGAGCTGGAGTTAACAGGTCAATTCAATATACTGAAGATTGTAAGTTTTTTCCTCAGACGGTATGTAGTTTACTCATTATTTTGGCAGGAGAGCCTAGAAACTTTACCATTCAGTTCCAATATTCTATGGATAAGTAAGGAAATTTTAGGTCAAATGACAGGCCACAATGGCCAACCAATTGCGTCGGCCTTTGAATGTCGAAACAAGCACAGAAAAATTTGCATTCCCATACCGGGAGTCGAACCCGGGCCGCCTGGGTGAGAACCAGGAATCCTAACCGCTAGACCATATGGGAAATGTTGTGCTGTGTAGTCGATGATGTGGAAAAAAAGAACTTTAATTCTTTGAGTAAGCAACTTCTGCACGTTTGCAACAGAAGCTTTCCTTGTTAGCACAATAGGTGGCGCGTCAATCTCAAACTCTTAAGGTCATAATTGTGATCCTCACATGTGGCACTTTTCTTTGGAGATTTTGTCTCCATCTTGTCTAGAGAGCCACATTTGTTTCCACTGAGTATCAAAAATCAACAATAATATATTGAGGGGTTTGAGTCTCTTGACACCAAGTATTTGGAAGTCGAAGGTAAGAATGATTTCCGATATGAGCTCAAATGGCTTTTTGTGCAACAGAATGGAATGAATGGCTAAAAGCTCTTGTGGTCAGCATTTTTCGCTGCAAAGAGCAATTTTAATCTAAACTAACTTTGTCTGCAAGGTATGTGTCGACCTTTGAATGCAGAAACTATTGCAGAAAAAAGTGGCACTCCCCTATCAGGAATTGAACCAGTAAACTAAGAAAACTGCTTGCTAATTAATATGGGATATTCCACAGAGTTGCAGAAAACATATAGGGTTTTAAAAAAAAAAAAAAAAGAGTGTTGCCTTCAATAAAAAGCTGTTTTTCATTTTAGTAGTTGAATCCTGCCTCATTTGAGCTGGAGTTAACAGGTCAATTCAATATACTGAAGATTGTAAGTTTTTTCCTCAGACGGTATGTAGTTTACTCATTATTTTGGCAGGAGAGCCTAGAAACTTTACCATTCAGTTCCAATATTCTATGGATAAGTAAGGAAATTTTAGGTCAAATGACAGGCCACAATGGCCAACCAATTTCGTCGGCCTTTGAATGTCGAAACAAGCACAGAAAAATTTGCATTCCCATACCGGGAGTCGAACCCGGGCCGCCTGGGTGAGAACCAGGAATCCTAACCGCTAGACCATATGGGAAATGTTGTGCTGTGAAGTCGATGATGTGGAAAAAAAGAACTTTATTTCTTTGAGTAAGCAACTTCTGCACGTTTGCAACAGAAGCTTTCCTTGTTAGCACAATAGGTGGCGCGTCAATCTCAAACTCTTAAGGTCATAATTGTGATCCTCACATGTGGCACTTTTCTTTGGAGATTTTGTCTCCATCTTGTCTAGAGAGCCACATTTGTTTCCACTGAGTATCAAAAATCAACAATAATATATTGAGGGGTTTGAGTCTCTTGACACCAAGTATTTGGAAGTCGAAGGTAAGAATGATTTCCGATATGAGCTCAAATGGCTTTTGGTGCAAAAGAATGGAATGAATGGCTAAAGCTCTTGTGGTCAGCATTTTTCGCTGCAAAGAGCAATTTTAATCTAAACTAACTTTGTCTGCAAGGTATGTATCGACCTTTGAATGCAGGAACTATTGCAGAAAAAAGTGGCACTCCCCTATCGGGAATTGAACCAGTAAACTAAGAAAACTGCTTGCTAATTAATATGGGATATTCCACAGAGTTGTAGAAAACATATAGGGTTTTAAAAAAAAAAAAAAAAAGAGTGTTGCCTTCAATAAAAAGCTGTGTTTCATTTTAGTAGTTGAATCCTGCCTCATTTGAGCTGGAGTTAACAGGTCAATTCAATATACTGAAGATTGTAAGTTTTTTCCTCAGACGGTATGTAGTTTACTCATTATTTTGGCAGGAGAGCCTAGAAACTGTACCATTCAGTTCCAATATTCTATGGATAAGTAAGGAAATTTTAGGTCAAATGACAGGCCACAATGGCCAACCAATTTCGTCGGCCTTTGAATGTCGAAACAAGCACAGAAAAATTTGCATTCCCATACCGGGAGTCAAACCCGGGCCGCCTGGGTGAGAACCAGGAATCCTAACCGCTAGACCATATGGGAAATGTTGTGCTATGAAGTCGATGATGTGGAAAAAAAGAACTTTATTTCTTTGAGTAAGCAACTTCTGCACGTTTGCAACAGAAGCTTTCCTTGTTAGCACAATAGGTGGCGCGTCAATCTCAAACTCTTAAGGTCATAATTGTGATCCTCACATGTGGCACTTTTCTTTGGAGATTTTGTCTCCATCTTGTCTAGAGAGCCACATTTGTTTCCACTGAGTATCAAAAATCAACAATAATATATTGAGGGGTTTGAGTCTCTTGACACCAAGTATTTGGAAGTCGAAGGTAAGAATGATTTCCGATATGAGCTCAAATGGCTTTTTGTGCAACAGAATGGAATGAATGGCTAAAAGCTCTTGTGGTCAGCATTTTTCGCTGCAAAGAGCAATTTTAATCTAAACTAACTTTGTCTGCAAGGTATGTGTCGACCTTTGAATGCAGAAACTATTGCAGAAAAAAGTGGCACTCCCCTATCAGGAATTGAACCAGTAAACTAAGAAAACTGCTTGCTAACTAATATGGGATATTCCACAGAGTTGCAGAAAACATATAGGGTTTTAAAAAAAAAAAAGAGTGTTGCCTTCAATAAAAAGCTGTTTTTCATTTTAGTAGTTGAATCCTGCCTCATTTGAGCTGGAGTTAACAGGTCAATTCAATATACTGAAGATTGTAAGTTTTTTCCTCAGACGGTATGTAGTTTACTCATTATTTTGGCAGGAGAGCCTAGAAACTTTACCATTCAGTTCCAATATTCTATGGATAAGTAAGGAAATTTTAGGTCAAATGACAGGCCACAATGGCCAACCAATTTCGTCGGCCTTTGAATGTCGAAACAAGCACAGAAAAATTTGCATTCCCATACCGGGAGTCAAACCCGGGCCGCCTGGGTGAGAACCAGGAATCCTAACCGCTAGACCATATGGGAAATGTTGTGCTGTGAAGTCGATGATGTGGAAAAAAAGAACTTTATTTCTTTGAGTAAGCAACTTCTGCACGTTTGCAAC
This sequence comes from Anomaloglossus baeobatrachus, assembly GCF_048569485.1. Taxonomy (NCBI): domain Eukaryota; kingdom Metazoa; phylum Chordata; class Amphibia; order Anura; family Aromobatidae; genus Anomaloglossus; species Anomaloglossus baeobatrachus. The sequence goes on along the minus strand of NC_134356.1, from coordinate 646,171,694 downwards.
AGAAGCTTTCCTTGTTAGCACAATAGGTGGCGCGTCAATCTCAAACTCTTAAGGTCATAATTGTGATCCTCACATGTGGCACTTTTCTTTGGAGATTTTGTCTCCATCTTGTCTAGAGAGCCACATTTGTTTCCACTGAGTATCAAAAATCAACAATAATATATTGAGGGGTTTGAGTCTCTTGACACCAAGTATTTGGAAGTCGAAGGTAAGAATGATTTCCGATATGAGCTCAAATGGCTTTTTGTGCAACAGAATGGAATGAATGGCTAAAAGCTCTTGTGGTCAGCATTTTTCGCTGCAAAGAGCAATTTTAATCTAAACTAACTTTGTCTGCAAGGTATGTATCGACCTTTGAATGCAGGAACTATTTTTGAAAAAAGTTGCACTCCCCTATCGGGAATTGAACCAGTAAACTAAGAAAACTGCTTGCTAATTAATATGGGATATTCCACAGAGTTGCAGAAAACAAATAGGGTTTAAAAAAAAAAAAGAGTGTTGCCTTCACTAAAAAGCTGTTTTTCATTTTAGTAGTTGAATCCTGCCTCATTTGAGCTGGAGTTAACAGGTCAATTCAATATACTGAAGATTGTAAGTTTTTTCCTCAAACGGTATGTAGTTTACTCATTATCTTTGGCAGGAGAGCCTAGAAACTTTACCATTCAGTTCCAATATTCTATGGATAAGTAAGGAAATTTTAGGTCAAATGACAGGCCACAATGGCCAAACAATTGCGTCGGCCTTTGAATGTCGAAACAAGCACAGAAAAATTTGCATTCCCATACCGGGAGTCGAACCCAGGCCGCCTGGGTGAGAACCAGGAATCCTAACCGCTAGACCATATGAGAAATGTTGTGCTGTGTAGTCGATGATGTGGAAAAAAAGAACTTTATTTCTTTGAGTAAGCAACTTCTGCATGTTTGCAACAGAAGCTTTCCTTGTTAGCACAATAGGTGGCGCGTCAATCTCAAACTCTTAAGGTCATGATTGTGATCCTCACATGTGGCACTTTTCTTTGGAGATTTTGTCTCCATCTTGTCTAGAGAGCCACATTTGTTTCCACTGAGTATCAAAAATCAACAATAATATATTGAGGGGTTTGAGTCTCTTGACACCAAGTATTTGGAAGTCGAAGGTAAGAATGATTTCCGATATGAGCTCAAAGGGCTTTTTGTGCAAAAGAATGGAATGAATGGCTAAAAGCTCTTGTGGTCAGCATTTTTCGCTGCAAAGAGCAATTTTAATCTAAACTAACTTTGTCTGCAAGGTATGTGTCGACCTTTGAATGCAGGAACTATTGCAGAAAAAAGTGGCACTCCCCTATCGGGAATTGAACCAGTAAACTAAGAAAACTGCTTGCTAATTAATATGGGATATTCCACAGAGTTGTAGAAAACATATAGGGTTTAAAAAAAAAAAAAGAGTGTTGCCTTCACTAAAAAGCTGTTTTTCATTTTAGTAGTTGAATCCTGCCTCATTTGAGCTGGAGTTAACAGGTCAATTCAATATACTGAAGATTGTAAGTTTTTTCATCAGACGGTATGTAGTTTACTCATTATTTTGGCAGGAGAGCCTAGAAACTTTACCATTCAGTTCCAATATTCTATGGATAAGTAAGGAAATTTTAGGTCAAATGACAGGCCACAATGGCCAACCAATTGCGTCGGCCTTTGAATGTCGAAACAAGCACAGAAAAATTTGCATTCCCATACCGGGAGTCGAACCCGGGCCGCCTGGGTGAGAACCAGGAATCCTAACCGCTAGACCATATGGGAAATGTTGTGCTGTGTAGTCGATGATGTGGAAAAAAAGAACTTTAATTCTTTGAGTAAGCAACTTCTGCACGTTTGCAACAGAAGCTTTCCTTGTTAGCACAATAGGTGGCGCGTCAATCTCAAACTCTTAAGGTCATAATTGTGATCCTCACATGTGGCACTTTTCTTTGGAGATTTTGTCTCCATCTTGTCTAGAGAGCCACATTTGTTTCCACTGAGTATCAAAAATCAACAATAATATATTGAGGGGATTGAGTCTCTTGACACCAAGTATTTGGAAGTCGAAGGTAAGAATGATTTCCGATATGAGCTCAAATGGCTTTTTGTGCAACAGAATGGAATGAATGGCTAAAAGCTCTTGTGGTCAGCATTTTTCGCTGCAAAGAGCAATTTTAATCTAAACTAACTTTGTCTGCAAGGTATGTGTCGACCTTTGAATGCAGGAACTATTGCAGAAAAAAGTGGCACTCCCCTATCGGGAATTGAACCAGTAAACTAAGAAAACTGCTTGCTAATTAATATGGGATATTCCACAGAGTTGTAGAAAACATATAGGGTTTTAAAAAAAAAAAAAAAAAGAGTGTTGCCTTCAATAAAAAGCTGTGTTTCATTTTAGTAGTTGAATCCTGCCTCATTTGAGCTGGAGTTAACAGGTCAATTCAATATACTGAAGATTGTAAGTTTTTTCCTCAGACGGTATGTAGTTTACTCATTATTTTGGCAGGAGAGCCTAGAAACTTTACCATTCAGTTCCAATATTCTATGGATAAGTAAGGAAATTTTAGGTCAAATGACAGGCCACAATGGCCAACCAATTTCGTCGGCCTTTGAATGTCGAAACAAGCACAGAAAAATTTGCATTCCCATACCGGGAGTCAAACCCGGGCCGCCTGGGTGAGAACCAGGAATCCTAACCGCTAGACCATATGGGAAATGTTGTGCTATGAAGTCGATGATGTGGAAAAAAAGAACTTTATTTCTTTGAGTAAGCAACTTCTGCACGTTTGCAACAGAAGCTTTCCTTGTTAGCACAATAGGTGGCGCGTCAATCTCAAACTCTTAAGGTCATAATTGTGATCCTCACATGTGGCACTTTTCTTTGGAGATTTTGTCTCCATCTTGTCTAGAGAGCCACATTTGTTTCCACTGAGTATCAAAAATCAACAATAATATATTGAGGGGTTTGAGTCTCTTGACACCAAGTATTTGGAAGTCGAAGGTAAGAATGATTTCCGATATGAGCTCAAATGGCTTTTTGTGCAACAGAATGGAATGAATGGCTAAAAGCTCTTGTGGTCAGCATTTTTCGCTGCAAAGAGCAATTTTAATCTAAACTAACTTTGTCTGCAAGGTATGTGTCGACCTTTGAATGCAGAAACTATTGCAGAAAAAAGTGGCACTCCCCTATCAGGAATTGAACCAGTAAACTAAGAAAACTGCTTGCTAACTAATATGGGATATTCCACAGAGTTGCAGAAAACATATAGGGTTTTAAAAAAAAAAAAAAAAAGAGTGTTGCCTTCAATAAAAAGCTGTTTTTCATTTTAGTAGTTGAATCCTGCCTCATTTGAGCTGGAGTTAACAGGTCAATTCAATATACTGAAGATTGTAAGTTTTTTCCTCAGACGGTATGTAGTTTACTCATTATTTTGGCAGGAGAGCCTAGAAACTTTACCATTCAGTTCCAATATTCTATGGATAAGTAAGGAAATTTTAGGTCAAATGACAGGCCACAATGGCCAACCAATTTCGTCGGCCTTTGAATGTCGAAACAAGCACAGAAAAATTTGCATTCCCATACCGGGAGTCAAACCCGGGCCACCTGGGTGAGAACCAGGAATCCTAACCGCTAGACCATATGGGAAATGTTGTGCTGTGAAGTCGATGATGTGGAAAAAAAGAACTTTATTTCTTTGAGTAAGCAACTTCTGCACGTTTGCAACAGAAGCTTTCCTTGTTAGCACAATAGGTGGCGCGTCAATCTCAAACTCTTAAGGTCATAATTGTGATCCTCACATGTGGCACTTTTCTTTGGAGATTTTGTCTCCATCTTGTCTAGAGAGCCACATTTGTTTCCACTGAGTATCAAAAATCAACAATAATATATTGAGGGGTTTGAGTCTCTTGACACCAAGTATTTGGAAGTCGAAGGTAAGAATGATTTCCGATATGAGCTCAAATGGCTTTTTGTGCAACAGAATGGAATGAATGGCTAAAAGCTCTTGTGGTCAGCATTTTTCGCTGCAAAGAGCAATTTTAATCTAAACTAACTTTGTCTGCAAGGTATGTGTCGACCTTTGAATGCAGAAACTATTGCAGAAAAAAGTGGCACTCCCCTATCAGGAATTGAACCAGTAAACTAAGAAAACTGCTTGCTAATTAATATGGGATATTCCACAGAGTTGCAGAAAACATATAGGGTTTTAAAAAAAAAAAAAAAAAAAAGAGTGTTGCCTTCACTAAAAATCTGTTTTTCATTTTAGTAGTTGAATCCTGCCTCATTTGAGCTGGAGTTAACAGGTCAATTCAATATACTGAAGATTGTAAGTTTTTTCCTCAGACGGTATGTAGTTTACTCATTATTTTGGCAGGAGAGCCTAGAAACTTTACCATTCAGTTCCAATATTCTATGGATAAGTAAGGAAATTTTAGGTCAAATGACAGGCCACAATGGCCAACCAATTTCGTCGGCCTTTGAATGTCGAAACAAGCACAGAAAAATTTGCATTCCCATACCGGGAGTCGAACCCGGGCCGCCTGGGTGAGAACCAGGAATCCTAACCGCTAGACCATATGGGAAATGTTGTGCTGTGAAGTCGATGATGTGGAAAAAAAGAACTTTATTTCTTTGAGTAAGCAACTTCTGCACGTTTGCAACAGAAGCTTTCCTTGTTAGCACAATAGGTGGCGCGTCAATCTCAAACTCTTAAGGTCATAATTGTGATCCTCACATGTGGCACTTTTCTTTGGAGATTTTGTCTCCATCTTGTCTAGAGAGCCACATTTGTTTCCACTGAGTATCAAAAATCAACAATAATATATTGAGGGGTTTGAGTCTCTTGACACCAAGTATTTGGAAGTCGAAGGTAAGAATGATTTCCGATATGAGCTCAAATGGCTTTTGTGCAAAAGAATGGAATGAATGGCTAAAGCTCTTGTGGTCAGCATTTTTCGCTGCAAAGAGCAATTTTAATCTAAACTAACTTTGTCTGCAAGGTATGTATCGACCTTTGAATGCAGGAACTATTGCAGAAAAAAGTGGCACTCCCCTATCGGGAATTGAACCAGTAAACTAAGAAAACTGCTTGCTAATTAATATGGGATATTCCACAGAGTTGTAGAAAACATATAGGGTTTTAAAAAAAAAAAAAAAAAGAGTGTTGCCTTCAATAAAAAGCTGTGTTTCATTTTAGTAGTTGAATCCTGCCTCATTTGAGCTGGAGTTAACAGGTCAATTCAATATACTGAAGATTGTAAGTTTTTTCCTCAGACGGTATGTAGTTTACTCATTATTTTGGCAGGAGAGCCTAGAAACTTTACCATTCAGTTCCAATATTCTATGGATAAGTAAGGAAATTTTAGGTCAAATGACAGGCCACAATGGCCAACCAATTTCGTCGGCCTTTGAATGTCGAAACAAGCACAGAAAAATTTGCATTCCCATACCGGGAGTCAAACCCGGGCCGCCTGGGTGAGAACCAGGAATCCTAACCGCTAGACCATATGGGAAATGTTGTGCTATGAAGTCGATGATGTGGAAAAAAAGAACTTTATTTCTTTGAGTAAGCAACTTCTGCACGTTTGCAACAGAAGCTTTCCTTGTTAGCACAATAGGTGGCGCGTCAATCTCAAACTCTTAAGGTCATAATTGTGATCCTCACATGTGGCACTTTTCTTTGGAGATTTTGTCTCCATCTTGTCTAGAGAGCCACATTTGTTTCCACTGAGTATCAAAAATCAACAATAATATATTGAGGGGTTTGAGTCTCTTGACACCAAGTATTTGGAAGTCGAAGGTAAGAATGATTTCCGATATGAGCTCAAATGGCTTTTTGTGCAACAGAATGGAATGAATGGCTAAAAGCTCTTGTGGTCAGCATTTTTCGCTGCAAAGAGCAATTTTAATCTAAACTAACTTTGTCTGCAAGGTATGTGTCGACCTTTGAATGCAGAAACTATTGCAGAAAAAAGTGGCACTCCCCTATCAGGAATTGAACCAGTAAACTAAGAAAACTGCTTGCTAACTAATATGGGATATTCCACAGAGTTGCAGAAAACATATAGGGTTTTAAAAAAAAAAAAAAAAAGAGTGTTGCCTTCAATAAAAAGCTGTTTTTCATTTTAGTAGTTGAATCCTGCCTCATTTGAGCTGGAGTTAACAGGTCAATTCAATATACTGAAGATTGTAAGTTTTTTCCTCAGACGGTATGTAGTTTACTCATTATTTTGGCAGGAGAGCCTAGAAACTTTACCATTCAGTTCCAATATTCTATGGATAAGTAAGGAAATTTTAGGTCAAATGACAGGCCACAATGGCCAACCAATTTCGTCGGCCTTTGAATGTCGAAACAAGCACAGAAAAATTTGCATTCCCATACCGGGAGTCAAACCCGGGCCACCTGGGTGAGAACCAGGAATCCTAACCGCTAGACCATATGGGAAATGTTGTGCTGTGAAGTCGATGATGTGGAAAAAAAGAACTTTATTTCTTTGAGTAAGCAACTTCTGCACGTTTGCAACAGAAGCTTTCCTTGTTAGCACAATAGGTGGCGCGTCAATCTCAAACTCTTAAGGTCATAATTGTGATCCTCACATGTGGCACTTTTCTTTGGAGATTTTGTCTCCATCTTGTCTAGAGAGCCACATTTGTTTCCACTGAGTATCAAAAATCAACAATAATATATTGAGGGGTTTGAGTCTCTTGACACCAAGTATTTGGAAGTCGAAGGTAAGAATGATTTCCGATATGAGCTCAAATGGCTTTTTGTGCAACAGAATGGAATGAATGGCTAAAAGCTCTTGTGGTCAGCATTTTTCGCTGCAAAGAGCAATTTTAATCTAAACTAACTTTGTCTGCAAGGTATGTGTCGACCTTTGAATGCAGAAACTATTGCAGAAAAAAGTGGCACTCCCCTATCAGGAATTGAACCAGTAAACTAAGAAAACTGCTTGCTAACTAATATGGGATATTCCACAGAGTTGCAGAAAACATATAGGGTTTTAAAAAAAAAAAAAAAAAAAAAAAAAAGAGTGTTGCCTTCACTAAAAAGCTGTTTTTCATTTTAGTAGTTGAATCCTGCCTCATTTGAGCTGGAGTTAACAGGTCAATTCAATATACTGAAGATTGTAAGTTTTTTCCTCAGACGGTATGTAGTTTACTCATTATCTTTGGCAGGAGAGCCTAGAAACTTTACCATTCAGTTCCAATATTCTATGGATAAGTAAGGAAATTTTAGGTCAAATGACAGGCCACAATGGCCAAACAATTGCGTCGGCCTTTGAATGTCGAAACAAGCACAGAAAAATTTGCATTCCCATACCGGGAGTCGAACCCAGGCCGCCTGGGTGAGAACCAGGAATCCTAACCGCTAGACCATATGAGAAATGTTGTGCTGTGTAGTCGATGATGTGGAAAAAAAGAACTTTATTTCTTTGAGTAAGCAACTTCTGCACGTTTGCAACAGAAGCTTTCCTTGTTAGCACAATAGGTGGCGCGTCAATCTCAAACTCTTAAGGTCATGATTGTGATCCTCACATGTGGCATTTTTCTTTGGAGATATTGTCTCCATCTTGTCTAGAGAGCCACATTTGTTTCCACTGAGTATCAAAAATCAACAATAATATATTGAGGGGTTTGAGTCTCTTGACACCAAGTATTTGGAAGTCGAAGGTAAGAATGATTTCCGATATGAGCTCAAATGGCTTTTTGTGCAAAAGAATGGAATGAATGGCTAAAAGCTCTTGTGGTCAGCATTTTTCGCTGCAAAGAGCAATTTTAATCTAAACTAACTTTGTCTGCAAGGTATGTATCGACCTTTGAATGCAGGAACTATTTTTGAAAAAAGTTGCACTCCCCTATCGGGAATTGAACCAGTAAACTAAGAAAACTGCTTGCTAATTAATATGGGATATTCCACAGAGTTGCAGAAAACATATAGGGTTTAAAAAAAAAAAAAAGAGTGTTGCCTTCACTAAAAAGCTGTTTTTCATTTTAGTAGTTGAATCCTGCCTCATTTGAGCTGGAGTTAACAGGTCAATTCAATATACTGAAGATTGTAAGTTTTTTCCTCAGACGGTATGTAGTTTACTCATTATCTTTGGCAGGAGAGCCTAGAAACTTTACCATTCAGTTCCAATATTCTATGGATAAGTAAGGAAATTTTAGGTCAAATGACAGGCCACAATGGCAGAACAATTGCGTCGGCCTTTGAATGTCGAAACAAGCACAGAAAAATTTGCATTCCCATACCGGGAGTCGAACCCAGGCCGCCTGGGTGAGAACCAGGAATCCTAACCGCTAGACCATATGAGAAATGTTGTGCTGTGTAGTCGATGATGTGGAAAAAAAGAACTTTATTTCTTTGAGTAAGCAACTTCTGCACGTTTGCAACAGAAGCTTTCCTTGTTAGCACAATAGGTGGCGCGTCAATCTCAAACTCTTAAGGTCATGATTGTGATCCTCACATGTGGCATTTTTCTTTGGAGATTTTGTCTCCATCTTGTCTAGAGAGCCACATTTGTTTCCACTGAGTACAAAAAATCAACAATAATATATTGAGGGGTTTGAGTCTCTTGACATCAAGTATTTGGAAGTCGAAGGTAAGAATGATTTCCGATATGAGCTCAAATGGCTTTTTGTGCAAAAGAATGGAATGAATGGCTAAAAGCTCTTGTGGTCAGCATTTTTCGCTGCAAAGAGCAATTTTAATCTAAACTAACTTTGTCTGCAAGGTATGTGTCGACCTTTGAATGCAGGAACTATTGCAGAAAAAAGTGGCACTCCCCTATCGGGAATTGAACCAGTAAACTAAGAAAACTGCTTGCTAATTAATATGGGATATTCCACAGAGTTGCAGAAAGCATATAGGGTTTTAAAAAAAAAAAAAAAAAAAGAGTGTTGCCTTCACTAAAAAGCTGTTTTTCATTTTAGTAGTTGAATCCTGCCTCATTTGAGCTGGAGTTAACAGGTCAATTCAATATACTGAAGATTGTAAGTTTTTTCCTCAGACGGTATGTAGTTTACTCATTATTTTGGCAGGAGAGCCTAGAAACTTTACCATTCAGTTCCAATATTCTATGGATAAGTAAGGAAATTTTAGGTCAAATGACAGGCCACAATGGCCAACCAATTGCGTCGGCTTTTGAATGTCGAAGCAAGCTCAGAAAATTTTGCATTCCCATACCGGGAGTCGAACCTGGCCCGCCTGGCTGAGAACCAGGAATCCTAACCGCTAGACCATATGGGAAATGTTGTGCTGTGTAGTCGATGATGTGGAAAAAAAGAACTTTATTTCTTTGAGTAAGCAACTTCTGCACGTTTGCAACAGAAGCTTTCCTTGTTAGCATAATAGGTGGCGCGTCAATCTCAAACTCTTAAGGTCATGATTGTGATCCTCACATGTGGCACTTTTCTTTGGAGATTTTGTCTCCATCTTGTCTAGAGAGCCACATTTGTTTCCACTGAGTTTCAAAAATCAACAATAATATATTGAGGGGTTTGAGTCTCTTGACACCAAGTATTTGGAAGTCGAAGGTAAGAATGATTTCCGATATGAGCTCAAATGGCTTTTTGTGCAAAAGAATGGAATGAATGGCTAAAAGCTCTTGTGGTCAGCATTTTTCGCTGCAAAGAGCAATTTTAATCTAAACGAACTTTGTCTGCAAGGTATGTGTCGACCTTTGAATGCAGGAACTATTGCAGAAAAAAGTGGCACTCCCCTATCGGGAATTGAACCAGTAAACTAAGAAAACTGCTTGCTAATTAATATGGGATATTCCACAGAGTTGCAGAAAACATATAGGGTTTAAAAAAAAAAAAAGAGTGTTGCCTTCACTAAAAAGCTGTTTTTCATTTTAGTAGTTGAATCCTGCCTCATTTGAGCTGGAGTTAACAGGTCAATTCAATATACTGAAGATTGTAAGTTTTTTCCTCAGACGGTATGTAGTTTACTCATTATCTTTGGCAGGAGAGCCTAGAAACTTTACCATTCAGTTCCAATATTCTATGGATAAGTAAGGAAATTTTAGGTCAAATGACAGGCCACAATGGCCAAACAATTGCGTCGGCCTTTGAATGTCGAAACAAGCACAGAAAAATTTGCATTCCCATACCGGGAGTCGAACCCGGGCCGCCTGGGTGAGAACCAGGAATCCTAACCGCTAGACCATATGAGAAATGTTGTGCTATGTAGTCGATGATGTGGAAAAAAAGAACTTTATTTCTTTGAGTAAGCAACTTCTGCACGTTTGCAACAGAAGCTTTCCTTGTTAGCACAATAGGTGGCGCGTCAATCTCAAACTCTTAAGGTCATGATTGTGATCCTCACATGTGGCATTTTTCTTTGGAGATTTTGTCTCCATCTTGTCTAGAGAGCCACATTTGTTTCCACTGAGTACAAAAAATCAACAATAATATATTGAGGGGTTTGAGTCTCTTGGCATCAAGTATTTGGAAGTCGAAGGTAAGAATGATTTCCGATATGAGCTCAAATGGCTTTTTGTGCAAAAGAATGGAATGAATGGCTAAAAGCTCTTGTGGTCAGCATTTTTCGCTGCAAAGAGCAATTTTAATCTAAACTAACTTTGTCTGCAAGGTATGTGTCGACCTTTGAATGCAGGAACTATTGCAGAAAAAAGTGGCACTCCCCTATCGGGAATTGAACCAGTAAACTAAGAAAACTGCTTGCTAATTAATATGGGATATTCCACAGAGTTGCAGAAAACATATAGGGTTTTAAAAAAAAAAAAAAAAGAGTGTTGCCTTCACTAAAAAGCTGTTTTTCATTTTAGTAGTTGAATCCTGCCTCATTTGAGCTGGAGTTAACAGGTCAATTCAATATACTGAAGATTATAAGTTTTTTCCTCAGACGGTATGTAGTTTACTCATTATTTTGGCAGGAGAGCCTAGAAACTTTACCATTCAGTTCCAATATTCTATGGATAAGTAAGGAAATTTTAGGTCAAATGACAGGCCACAATGGCCAACCAATTGCGTCGGCCTTTGAATGTCGAAACAAGCACAGAAAATTTTGCATTCCCATACCGGGAGTCGAACCCGGCCCGCCTGGCTGAGAACCAGGAATCCTAACCGCTAGACCATATGGGAAATGTTGTGCTGTGTAGTCGATGATGTGGAAAAAAAGAACTTTATTTCTTTGAATAAGCAACTTCTGCACGTTTGCAACAGAAGCTTTCCTTGTTAGCATAATAGGTGGCGCGTCAATCTCAAACTCTTAAGGTCATGATTGTGATCCTCACATGTGGCACTTTTCTTTGGAGATTTTGTCTCCATCTTGTCTAGAGAGCCACATTTGTTTCCACTGAGTATCAAAAATCAACAATAATATATTGAGGGGTTTGAGTCTCTTGAAACCAAATATTTGGAAGTCGAAGGTAAGAATGATTTCCGATATGAGCTCAAATGGCTTTTTGTGCAACAGAATGGAATGAATGGCTAAAAGCTCTTGTGGTCAGCATTTTTCGCTGCAAAGAGCAATTTTAATCTAAACTAACTTTGTCTGCAAGGTATGTATCGACCTTTGAATGCAGGAACTATTGCAGAAAAAAGTGGCACTCCCCTATCAGGAATTGAACCAGTAAACTAAGAAAACTGCTTGCTAATTAATATGGGATATTCCACAGAGTTGCAGAAAACATATAGGGTTTTTAAAAAAAAAAAAAAAAAAAGAGTGTTGCCTTCACTAAAAAGCTGTTTTTCATTTTAGTAGTTGAATCCTGCCTCATTTGAGCTGGAGTTAACAGGTCAATTCAATATACTGAAGATTGTAAGTTTTTTCCTCAGACGGTATGTAGTTTACTCATTATTTTGGCAGGAGAGCCTAGAAACTTTACCATTCAGTTCCAATATTCTATGGATAAGTAAGGAAATTTTAGGTCAAATGACAGGCCACAATGGCCAACCAATTGCGTCGGCCTTTGAATGTCGAAACAAGCACAGAAAAATTTGCATTCCCATACCGGGAGTTGAACCCGGGCCGCCTGGGTGAGAACCAGGAATCCTAACCGCTAGACCATATGGGAAATGTTGTGCAGTGTAGTCGATGATGTTGGAAAAAAGAACTTTATTTCTTTGAGTAAGCAACTTCTGCACGTTTGCAACAGAAGCTTTCCTTGTTAGCATAATAGGTGGCGCGTCAATCTCAAACTCTTAAGGTCATGATTGTGATCCTCACATGTGGCACTTTTCTTTGGAGATTTTGTCTCCATCTTGTCTAGAGAGCCACATTTGTTTCCACTGAGTATCAAAAATCAACAATAATATATTGAGGGGTTTGAGTCTCTTGACACCAAGTATTTGGAAGTCGAAGGTAAGAATGATTTCCGATATGAGCTCAAATGGCTTTTTGTGCAAAAGAATGGAATGAATGGCTAAAAGCTCTTGTGGTCAGCATTTTTCGCTGCAAAGAGCAATTTTAATTTAAACTAACTTTGTCTGCAAGGTATGTGTCGACCTTTGAATGCAGGAACTATTGCAGAAAAAAGTGGCACTCCCCTATCGGGAATTGAACCAGTAAACTAAGAAAACTGCTTGCTAATTAATATGGGATATTCCACAGAGTTGCAGAAAACATATAGGGTTTAAAAAAAAAAAAAAAAAAAAGAGTGTTGCCTTCACTAAAAAGCTGTTTTTCATTTTAGTAGTTGAATCCTGCCTCATTTGAGCTGGAGTTAACAGGTCAATTCAATATACTGAAGATTGTAAGTTTTTTCCTCAGACGGTATGTAGTTTACTCATTATCTTTGGCAGGAGAGCCTAGAAACTTTACCATTCAGTTCCAATATTCTATGGATAAGTAAGGAAATTTTAGGTCAAATGACAGGCCACAATGGCCAACCAATTGCGTCGGCCTTTGAATGTCGAAACAAGCACAGAAAAATTTGCATTCCCATACCGGGAGTCGAACCTGGGCCGCCTGAGTGAGAACCAGGAATCCTAACCGCTAGACCATATGGGAAATGTTGTGCTGTGTAGTCGATGATATGGAAAAAAAGAACTTTATTTCTTTGAGTAAGCAACTTCTGCATGTTTGCAACAGAAGCTTTCCTTGTTAGCATAATAGGTGGCGCGTCAATCTCAAACTCTTAAGGTCATGATTGTGATCCTCACATGTGGCACTTTTCTTTGGAGATTTTGTCTCCATCTTGTCTAGAGAGCCACATTTGTTTCCACTGAGTATCAAAAATCAACAATAATATATTGAGGGGTTTGAGTCTCTTGACACCAAGTATTTGGAAGTCGAAGGTAAGAATGATTTCCGATATGAGCTCAAATGGCTTTTTGTGCAAAAGAATGGAATGAATGGCTAAAAGCTCTTGTGGTCAGCATTTTTCGCTGCAAAGAGCAATTTTAATCTAAACTAACTTTGTCTGCAAGGTATGTGTCGACCTTTGAATGCAGGAACTATTGCAGAAAAAAGTGGCACTCCCCTATCGGGAATTGAACCAGTAAACTAAGAAAACTGCTTGCTAATTAATATGGGATATTCCACAGAGTTGCAGAAAACATATAGGGTTTAAAAAAAAAAAAAAAAAAGAGTGTTGCCTTCACTAAAAAGCTGTTTTTCATTTTAGTAGTTGAATCCTGCCTCATTTGAGCTGGAGTTAACAGGTCAATTCAATATACTGAAGATTGTAAGTTTTTTCCTCAGACGGTATGTAGTTTACTCATTATCTTTGGCAGGAGAGCCTAGAAACTTTACCATTCAGTTCCAATATTCTATGGATAAGTAAGGAAATTTTAGGTCAAATGACAGGCCACAATGGCCAACCAATTGCGTCGGCCTTTGAATGTCGAAACAAGCACAGAAAAATTTGCATTCCCATACCGGGAGTCGAACCCGGGCCGCCTGGGTGAGAACCAGGAATCCTAACCGCTAGACCATATGGGAAATGTTGTGCTGTGTAGTCGATGATGTGGAAAAAAAGAACTTTAATTCTTTGAGTAAGCAACTTCTGCACGTTTGCAACAGAAGCTTTCCTTGTTAGCACAATAGGTGGCGCGTCAATCTCAAACTCTTAAGGTCATAATTGTGATCCTCACATGTGGCACTTTTCTTTGGAGATTTTGTCTCTATCTTGTCTAGAGAGCCACATTTGTTTCCACTGAGTATCAAAAATCAACAATAATATATTGAGGGGTTTGAGTCTCTTGACACCAAGTATTTGGAAGTCGAAGGTAAGAATGATTTCCGATATGAGCTCAAATGGCTTTTTGTGCAACAGAATGGAATGAATGGCTAAAAGCTCTTGTGGTCAGCATTTTTCGCTGCAAAGAGCAATTTTAATCTAAACTAACTTTGTCTGCAAGGTATGTGTCGACCTTTGAATGCAGAAACTATTGCAGAAAAAAGTGGCACTCCCCTATCAGGAATTGAACCAGTAAACTAAGAAAACTGCTTGCTAATTAATATGGGATATTCCACAGAGTTGCAGAAAACATATAGGGTTTTTAAAAAAAAAAAAAAAAAAAAAGAGTGTTGCCTTCACTAAAAAGCTGTTTTTCATTTTAGTAGTTGAATCCTGCCTCATTTGAGCTGGAGTTAACAGGTCAATTCAATATACTGAAGATTGTAAGTTTTTTCCTCAGACGGTATGTAGTTTACTCATTATCTTTGGCAGGAGAGCCTAGAAACTTTACCATTCAGTTCCAATATTCTATGGATAAGTAAGGAAATTTTAGGTCAAATGACAGGCCACAATGGCCAACCAATTGCGTCGGCCTTTGAATGTCGAAACAAGCACAGAAAAATTTGCATTCCCATACCGGGAGTCAAACCCGGGCCGCCTGGGTGAGAACCAGGAATCCTAACCGCTAGACCATATGGGAAATATTGTGCTGTGTAGTCGATGATGTGGAAAAAAAGAACTTTAATTCTTTGAGTAAGCAACTTCTGCACGTTTGCAACAGAAGCTTTCCTTGTTAGCACAATAGGTGGCGCGTCAATCTCAAACTCTTAAGGTCATAATTGTGATCCTCACATGTGGCACTTTTCTTTGGAGATTTTGTCTCCATCTTGTCTAGAGAGCCACATTTGTTTCCACTGAGTACCAAAAATCAACAATAATATATTGAGGGGTTTGAGTCTCTTGACACCAAGTATTTGGAAGTCGAAGGTAAGAATGATTTCCGATATGAGCTCAAATGGCTTTTTGTGCAACAGAATGGAATGAATGGCTAAAAGCTCTTGTTGTCAGCATTTTTCGCTGCAAAGAGCAATTTTAATCTAAACTAACTTTGTCTGCAAGGTATGTGTCGACCTTTGAATGCAGGAACTATTGCAGAAAAAAGTGGCACTCCCCTATCAGGAATTGAACCAGTAAACTAAGAAAACTGCTTGCTAATTAATATGGGATATTCCACAGAGTTGCAGAAAACATATAGGGTTTTAAAAAAAAAAAAAAAAAAAAAGAGTGTTGCCTTCACTAAAAAGCTGTTTTTCATTTTAGTAGTTGATTCCTGCCTCATTTGAGCTGGAGTTAACAGGTCAATTCAATATACTGAAGATTGTAAGTTTTTTCCTCAGACGGTATGTAGTTTACTCATTATTTTGGCAGGAGAGCCTAGAAACTTTACCATTCAGTTCCAATATTCTATGGATAAGTAAGGAAATTTTAGGTCAAATGACAGGCCACAATCGCCAACCAATTGCGTCGGCCTTTGAATGTCGAAACAAGCACAGAAAAATTTGCATTCCCATACCGGGAGTCGAACCCGGGCCGCCTGAGTGAGAACCAGGAATCCTAACCGCTAGACCATATGGGAAATGTTGTGCTGTGTAGTCGATGATATGGAAAAAAAGAACTTTATTTCTTTGAGTAAGCAACTTCTGCACGTTTGCAACAGAAGCTTTCCTTGTTAGCATAATAGGTGGCGCGTCAATCTCAAACTCTTAAGGTCATGATTGTGATCCTCACATGTGGCACTTTTCTTTGGAGATTTTGTCTCCATCTTGTCTAGAGAGCCACATTTGTTTCCACTGAGTATCAAAAATCAACAATAATATATTGAGGGGTTTGAGTCTCTTGACACCAAGTATTTGGAAGTCGAAGGTAAGAATGATTTCCGATATGAGCTCAAATGGCTTTTTGTGCAAAAGAATGGAATGAATGGCTAAAAGCTCTTGTGGTCAGCATTTTTCGCTGCAAAGAGCAATTTTAATCTAAACTAACTTTGTCTGCAAGGTATGTGTCGACCTTTGAATGCAGGAACTATTGCAGAAAAAAGTGGCACTCCCCTATCAGGAATTGAACCAGTAAACTAAGAAAACTGCTTGCTAATTAATATGGGATATTCCACAGAGTTGCAGAAAACATATAGGGTTTTTAAAAAAAAAAAAAAAGAGTGTTGCCTTCACTAAAAAGCTGTTTTTCATTTTAGTAGTTGAATCCTGCCTCATTTGAGCTGGAGTTAACAGGTCAATTCAATATACTGAAGATTGTAAGTTTTTTCCTCAGACGGTATGTAGTTTACTCATTATCTTTGGCAGGAGAGCCTAGAAACTTTACCATTCAGTTCCAATATTTTATGGATAAGTAAAGAAATTTTAGGTCAAATGACAGGCCACAATGGCCAACCAATTGCGTCGGCCTTTGAATGTCGAAACAAGCACAGAAAAATTTGCATTCCCATACCGGGAGTCGAACCCGGGCCGCCTGGGTGAGAACCAGGAATCCTAACCGCTAGACCATATGGGAAATGTTGTGCTGTGTAGTCGATGATGTGGAAAAAAAGAACTTTATTTCTTTGAGTAAGCAACTTCTGCACGTTTGCAACAGAAGCTTTCCTTGTTAGCACAATAGGTGGCGCGTCAATCTCAAACTCTTAAGGTCATGATTGTGATTCTCACACGTGGCACTTTTCTTTGGAGATTTTGTCTCCATCTTGTCTAGAGAGCCACATTTGTTTCCACTGAGTACCAAAAATCAACAATAATATATTGAGGGGTTTGAGTCTCTTGACACCAAGTATTTGGAAGTCGAAGGTAAGAATGATTTCCGATATGAGCTCAAATGGCTTTTTGTGCAACAGAATGGAATGAATGGCTAAAAGCTCTTGTTGTCAGCATTTTTCGCTGCAAAGAGCAATTTTAATCTAAACTAACTTTGTCTGCAAGGTATGTGTCGAATTTGAATGCAGGAACAATTGCAGAAAAAAGTGGCACTCCCCTATCAGGAATTGAACCAGTAAACTAAAAAAACTGCTTGCTAATTAATATGGGATATTCCACAGAGTTGCAGAAAACATATAGGGTTTTAAAAAAAAAAAAAAAAAAAAAAAAGAGTGTTGCCTTCACTAAAAAGCTGTTTTTCATTTTAGTAGTTGAATCCTGCCTCATTTGAGCTGGAGTTAACAGGTCAATTCAATATACTGAAGATTGTAAGTTTTTTCCTCAGACGGTATGTAGTTTACTCATTATCTTTGGCAGGAGAGCCTAGAAACTTTACCATTCAGTTCCAATATTCTATGGATAAGTAAGGAAATTTTAGGTCAAATGACAGGCCACAATGGCCAAACAATTGCGTCGGCCTTTGAATGTCGAAACAAGCACAGAAAAATTTGCATTCCCATACCGGGAGTCGAACCCGGGCCGCCTGAGTGAGAACCAGGAATCCTAACCGCTAGACCATATGGGAAATGTTGTGCTGTGTAGTCGATGATGTGGAAAAAAAGAACTTTATTTCTTTGAGTAAGCAACTTCTGCACGTTTGCAACAGAAGCTTTCCTTGTTAGCACAATAGGTGGCGCGTCAATCTCAAACTCTTAAGGTCATGATTGTGATTCTCACACGTGGCACTTTTCTTTGGAGATTTTGTCTCCATCTTGTCTAGAGAGCCACATTTGTTTCCACTGAGTACCAAAAATCAACAATAATATATTGAGGGGTTTGAGTCTCTTGACACCAAGTATTTGGAAGTCGAAGGTAAGAATGATTTCCGATATGAGCTCAAATGGCTTTTTGTGCAAAAGAATGGAATGAATGGCTAAAAGCTCTTGTGGTCAGCATTTTTTGCTGCAAAGAGCAATTTTAATCTAAACTAACTTTGTCTGCAAGGTATGTGTCGACCTTTGAATGCAGGAACTATTGCAGAAAAAAGTGGCACTCCCCTATCAGGAATTGAACCAGTAAACTAAGAAAACTGCTTGCTAATTAATATGGGATATTCCACAGAGTTGCAGAAAACATATAGGGTTTTTAAAAAAAAAAAAAAAAAAAAAGAGTGTTGCCTTCACTAAAAAGCTGTTTTTCATTTTAGTAGTTGAATCCTGCCTCATTTGAGCTGGAGTTAACAGGTCAATTCAATATACTGAAGATTGTAAGTTTTTTCCTCAGACGGTATGTAGTTTACTCATTATCTTTGGCAGGAGAGCCTAGAAACTTTACCATTCAGTTCCAATATTCTATGGATAAGTAAGGAAATTTTAGGTCAAATGACAGGCCACAATGGCCAACCAATTGCGTCGGCCTTTGAATGTCGAAACAAGCACAGAAAAATTTGCATTCCCATACCGGGAGTCAAACCCGGGCCGCCTGGGTGAGAACCAGGAATCCTAACCGCTAGACCATATGGGAAATATTGTGCTGTGTAGTCGATGATGTGGAAAAAAAGAACTTTAATTCTTTGAGTAAGCAACTTCTGCACGTTTGCAACAGAAGCTTTCCTTGTTAGCACAATAGGTGGCGCGTCAATCTCAAACTCTTAAGGTCATAATTGTGATCCTCACATGTGGCACTTTTCTTTGGAGATTTTGTCTCCATCTTGTCTAGAGAGCCACATTTGTTTCCACTGAGTACCAAAAATCAACAATAATATATTGAGGGGTTTGAGTCTCTTGACACCAAGTATTTGGAAGTCGAAGGTAAGAATGATTTCCGATATGAGCTCAAATGGCTTTTTGTGCAACAGAATGGAATGAATGGCTAAAAGCTCTTGTTGTCAGCATTTTTCGCTGCAAAGAGCAATTTTAATCTAAACTAACTTTGTCTGCAAGGTATGTGTCGACCTTTGAATGCAGGAACTATTGCAGAAAAAAGTGGCACTCCCCTATCAGGAATTGAACCAGTAAACTAAGAAAACTGCTTGCTAATTAATATGGGATATTCCACAGAGTTGCAGAAAACATATAGGGTTTTAAAAAAAAAAAAAAAAAAAAAGAGTGTTGCCTTCACTAAAAAGCTGTTTTTCATTTTAGTAGTTGATTCCTGCCTCATTTGAGCTGGAGTTAACAGGTCAATTCAATATACTGAAGATTGTAAGTTTTTTCCTCAGACGGTATGTAGTTTACTCATTATTTTGGCAGGAGAGCCTAGAAACTTTACCATTCAGTTCCAATATTCTATGGATAAGTAAGGAAATTTTAGGTCAAATGACAGGCCACAATCGCCAACCAATTGCGTCGGCCTTTGAATGTCGAAACAAGCACAGAAAAATTTGCATTCCCATACCGGGAGTCGAACCCGGGCCGCCTGAGTGAGAACCAGGAATCCTAACCGCTAGACCATATGGGAAATGTTGTGCTGTGTAGTCGATGATATGGAAAAAAAGAACTTTATTTCTTTGAGTAAGCAACTTCTGCACGTTTGCAACAGAAGCTTTCCTTGTTAGCATAATAGGTGGCGCGTCAATCTCAAACTCTTAAGGTCATGATTGTGATCCTCACATGTGGCACTTTTCTTTGGAGATTTTGTCTCCATCTTGTCTAGAGAGCCACATTTGTTTCCACTGAGTATCAAAAATCAACAATAATATATTGAGGGGTTTGAGTCTCTTGACACCAAGTATTTGGAAGTCGAAGGTAAGAATGATTTCCGATATGAGCTCAAATGGCTTTTTGTGCAAAAGAATGGAATGAATGGCTAAAAGCTCTTGTGGTCAGCATTTTTCGCTGCAAAGAGCAATTTTAATCTAAACTAACTTTGTCTGCAAGGTATGTGTCGACCTTTGAATGCAGGAACTATTGCAGAAAAAAGTGGCACTCCCCTATCAGGAATTGAACCAGTAAACTAAGAAAACTGCTTGCTAATTAATATGGGATATTCCACAGAGTTGCAGAAAACATATAGGGTTTTTAAAAAAAAAAAAAAAGAGTGTTGCCTTCACTAAAAAGCTGTTTTTCATTTTAGTAGTTGAATCCTGCCTCATTTGAGCTGGAGTTAACAGGTCAATTCAATATACTGAAGATTGTAAGTTTTTTCCTCAGACGGTATGTAGTTTACTCATTATCTTTGGCAGGAGAGCCTAGAAACTTTACCATTCAGTTCCAATATTTTAGGGATAAGTAAAGAAATTTTAGGTCAAATGACAGGCCACAATGGCCAACCAATTGCGTCGGCCTTTGAATGTCGAAACAAGCACAGAAAAATTTGCATTCCCATACCGGGAGTCGAACCCGGGCCGCCTGGGTGAGAACCAGGAATCCTAACCGCTAGACCATATGGGAAATGTTGTGCTGTGTAGTCGATGATGTGGAAAAAAAGAACTTTATTTCTTTGAGTAAGCAACTTCTGCACGTTTGCAACAGAAGCTTTCCTTGTTAGCACAATAGGTGGCGCGTCAATCTCAAACTCTTAAGGTCATGATTGTGATTCTCACACGTGGCACTTTTCTTTGGAGATTTTGTCTCCATCTTGTCTAGAGAGCCACATTTGTTTCCACTGAGTACCAAAAATCAACAATAATATATTGAGGGGTTTGAGTCTCTTGACACCAAGTATTTGGAAGTCGAAGGTAAGAATGATTTCCGATATGAGCTCAAATGGCTTTTTGTGCAACAGAATGGAATGAATGGCTAAAAGCTCTTGTTGTCAGCATTTTTCGCTGCAAAGAGCAATTTTAATCTAAACTAACTTTGTCTGCAAGGTATGTGTCGAATTTGAATGCAGGAACAATTGCAGAAAAAAGTGGCACTCCCCTATCAGGAATTGAACCAGTAAACTAAAAAAACTGCTTGCTAATTAATATGGGATATTCCACAGAGTTGCAGAAAACATATAGGGTTTTAAAAAAAAAAAAAAAAAAAAAAAAGAGTGTTGCCTTCACTAAAAAGCTGTTTTTCATTTTAGTAGTTGAATCCTGCCTCATTTGAGCTGGAGTTAACAGGTCAATTCAATATACTGAAGATTGTAAGTTTTTTCCTCAGACGGTATGTAGTTTACTCATTATCTTTGGCAGGAGAGCCTAGAAACTTTACCATTCAGTTCCAATATTCTATGGATAAGTAAGGAAATTTTAGGTCAAATGACAGGCCACAATGGCCAAACAATTGCGTCGGCCTTTGAATGTCGAAACAAGCACAGAAAAATTTGCATTCCCATACCGGGAGTCGAACCCGGGCCGCCTGAGTGAGAACCAGGAATCCTAACCGCTAGACCATATGGGAAATGTTGTGCTGTGTAGTCGATGATGTGGAAAAAAAGAACTTTATTTCTTTGAGTAAGCAACTTCTGCACGTTTGCAACAGAAGCTTTCCTTGTTAGCACAATAGGTGGCGCGTCAATCTCAAACTCTTAAGGTCATGATTGTGATTCTCACACGTGGCACTTTTCTTTGGAGATTTTGTCTCCATCTTGTCTAGAGAGCCACATTTGTTTCCACTGAGTACCAAAAATCAACAATAATATATTGAGGGGTTTGAGTCTCTTGACACCAAGTATTTGGAAGTCGAAGGTAAGAATGATTTCCGATATGAGCTCAAATGGCTTTTTGTGCAAAAGAATGGAATGAATGGCTAAAAGCTCTTGTGGTCAGCATTTTTTGCTGCAAAGAGCAATTTTAATCTAAACTAACTTTGTCTGCAAGGTATGTGTCGACCTTTGAATGCAGGAACTATTGCAGAAAAAAGTGGCACTCCCCTATCGGGAATTGAACCAGTAAACTAAGAAAACTGCTTGCTAATTAATATGGGATATTCCACAGAGTTGCAGAAAACATATAGGGTTTAAAAAAAAAAAAAAAAAAAAAAAAAAGAGTGTTGCCTTCACTAAAAAGCTGTTTTTCATTTTAGTAGTTGAATCCTGCCTCATTTGAGCTGGAGTTAACAGGTCAATTCAATATACTGAAGATTGTAAGTTTTTTCCTCAGACGGTATGTAGTTTACTCATTATCTTTGGCAGGAGAGCCTAGAAACTTTACCATTCAGTTCCAATATTCTATGGATAAGTAAAGAAATTTTAGGTCAAATGACAGGCCACAATGGCCAACCAATTGCGTCGGCCTTTGAATGTCGAAACAAGCACAGAAAAATTTGCATTCCCATACCGGGAGTCGAACCCGGGCCGCCTGGGTGAGAACCAGGAATCCTAACCGCTAGACCATATGGGAAATGTTGTGCTGTGTAGTCGATGATGTGGAAAAAAAGAACTTTATTTCTTTGAGTAAGCAACTTCTGCACGTTTGCAACAGAAGCTTTCCTTGTTAGCACAATAGGTGGCGCGTCAATCTCAAACTCTTAAGGTCATGATTGTGATTCTCACACGTGGCACTTTTCTTTGGAGATTTTGTCTCCATCTTGTCTAGAGAGCCACATTTGTTTCCACTGAGTACCAAAAATCAACAATAATATATTGAGGGGTTTGAGTCTCTTGACACCAAGTATTTGGAAGTCGAAGGTAAGAATGATTTCCGATATGAGCTCAAATGGCTTTTTGTGCAAAAGAATGGAATGAATGGCTAAAAGCTCTTGTTGTCAGCATTTTTCGCTGCAAAGAGCAATTTTAATCTAAACTAACTTTGTCTGCAAGGTATGTGTCGAATTTGAATGCAGGAACAATTGCAGAAAAAAGTGGCACTCCCCTATCAGGAATTGAGCCAGTAAACTAAAAAAACTGCTTGCTAATTAATATGGGATATTCCACAGAGTTGCAGAAAACATATAGGGTTTTAAAAAAAAAAAAAAAAAAAAAAAGAGTGTTGCCTTCACTAAAAAGCTGTTTTTCATTTTAGTAGTTGAATCCTGCCTCATTTGAGCTGGAGTTAACAGGTCAATTCAATATACTGAAGATTGTAAGTTTTTTCCTCAGACGGTATGTAGTTTACTCATTATTTTGGCAGGAGAGCCTAGAAACTTTACCATTCAGTTCCAATATTCTATGGATAAGTAAGGAAATTTTAGGTCAAATGACAGGCCACAATGGCCAACCAATTGCGTCGGCCTTTGAATGTCGAAACAAGCACAGAAAAATTTGCATTCCCATACCGGGAGTCGAACCCGGGCCGCCTGAGTGAGAACCAGGAATCCTAACCGCTAGACCATATGGGAAATGTTGTGCTGTGTAGTCGATGATATGGAAAAAAAGAACTTTATTTCTTTGAGTAAGCAACTTCTGCACGTTTGCAACAGAAGCTTTCCTTGTTAGCATAATAGGTGGCGCGTCAATCTCAAACTCTTAAGGTCATGATTGTGATCCTCACATGTGGCACTTTTCTTTGGAGATTTTGTCTCCATCTTGTCTAGAGAGCCACATTTGTTTCCACTGAGTATCAAAAATCAACAATAATATATTGAGGGGTTTGAGTCTCTTGACACCAAGTATTTGGAAGTCGAAGGTAAGAATGATTTCCGATATGAGCTCAAATGGCTTTTTGTGCAAAAGAATGGAATGAATGGCTAAAAGCTCTTGTGGTCAGCATTTTTCGCTGCAAAGAGCAATTTTAATCTAAACTAACTTTGTCTGCAAGGTATGTGTCGACCTTTGAATGCAGGAACTATTGCAGAAAAAAGTGGCACTCCCCTATCGGGAATTGAACCAGTAAACTAAGAAAACTGCTTGCTAATTAATATGGGATATTCCACAGAGTTGCAGAAAACATATAGGGTTTAAAAAAAAAAAAAAAAGAGTGTTGCCTTCACTAAAAAGCTGTTTTTCATTTTAGTAGTTGGATCCTGCCTCATTTGAGCTGGAGTTAACAGGTCAATTCAATATACTGAAGATTGTAAGTTTTTTCCTCAGACGGTATGTAGTTTACTCATTATCTTTGGCAGGAGAGCCTAGAAACTTTACCATTCAGTTCCAATATTCTATGGATAAGTAAGGAAATTTTAGGTCAAATGACAGGCCACAATGGCCAACCAATTGCGTCGGCCTTTGAATGTCGAAACAAGCACAGAAAAATTTGCATTCCCATACCGGGAGTCGAACCCGGGCCGCCTGGGTGAGAACCAGGAATCCTAACCGCTAGACCATATGGGAAATGTTGTGCTGTGTAGTCGATGATGTGGAAAAAAAGAACTTTAATTCTTTGAGTAAGCAACTTCTGCACGTTTGCAACAGAAGCTTTCCTTGTTAGCACAATAGGTGGCGCGTCAATCTCAAACTCTTAAGGTCATAATTGTGATCCTCACATGTGGCACTTTTCTTTGGAAATTTTGTCTCTATCTTGTCTAGAGAGCCACATTTGTTTCCACTAAGTATCAAAAATCAACAATAATATATTGAGGGGTTTGAGTCTCTTGACACCAAGTATTTGGAAGTCGAAGGTAAGAATGATTTCCGATATGAGCTCAAATGGCTTTTTGTGCAACAGAATGGAATGAATGGCTAAAAGCTCTTGTGGTCAGCATTTTTCGCTGCAAAGAGCAATTTTAATCTAAACTAACTTTGTCTGCAAGGTATGTGTCGACCTTTGAATGCAGAAACTATTGCAGAAAAAAGTGGCACTCCCCTATCAGGAATTGAACCAGTAAACTAAGAAAACTGCTTGCTAATTAATATGGGATATTCCACAGAGTTGCAGAAAACATATAGGGTTTTTAAAAAAAAAAAAAAAAAAAGAGTGTTGCCTTCACTAAAAAGCTGTTTTTCATTTTAGTAGTTGAATCCTGCCTCATTTGAGCTGGAGTTAACAGGTCAATTCAATATACTGAAGATTGTAAGTTTTTTCCTCAGACGGTATGTAGTTTACTCATTATCTTTGGCAGGAGAGCCTAGAAACTTTACCATTCAGTTCCAATATTCTATGGATAAGTAAGGAAATTTTAGGTCAAATGACAGGCCACAATGGCCAACCAATTGCGTCGGCCTTTGAATGTCGAAACAAGCACAGAAAAATTTGCATTCCCATACCGGGAGTCAAACCCGGGCCGCCTGGGTGAGAACCAGGAATCCTAACCGCTAGACCATATGGGAAATGTTGTGCTGTGTAGTCGATGATGTGGAAAAAAAGAACTTTAATTCTTTGAGTAAGCAACTTCTGCACGTTTGCAACAGAAGCTGTCCTTGTTAGCACAATAGGTGGCGCGTCAATCTCAAACTCTTAAGGTCATAATTGTGATCCTCACATGTGGCACTTTTCTTTGGAGATTTTGTCTCCATCTTGTCTAGAGAGCCACATTTGTTTCCACTGAGTACCAAAAATCAACAATAATATATTGAGGGGTTTGAGTCTCTTGACACCAAGTATTTGGAAGTCGAAGGTAAGAATGATTTCCGATATGAGCTCAAATGGCTTTTTGTGCAACAGAATGGAATGAATGGCTAAAAGCTCTTGTTGTCAGCATTTTTCGCTGCAAAGAGCAATTTTAATCTAAACTAACTTTGTCTGCAAGGTATGTGTCGACCTTTGAATGCAGGAACTATTGCAGAAAAAAGTGGCACTCCCCTATCAGGAATTGAACCAGTAAACTAAGAAAACTGCTTGCTAATTAATATGGGATATTCCACAGAGTTGCAGAAAACATATAGGGTTTTAAAAAAAAAAAAAAAAAAAAAGAGTGTTGCCTTCACTAAAAAGCTGTTTTTCATTTTAGTAGTTGATTCCTGCCTCATTTGAGCTGGAGTTAACAGGTCAATTCAATATACTGAAGATTGTAAGTTTTTTCCTCAGACGGTATGTAGTTTACTCATTATTTTGGCAGGAGAGCCTAGAAACTTTACCATTCAGTAACAATATTCTATGGATAAGTAAGGAAATTTTAGGTCAAATGACAGGCCACAATGGCCAACCAATTGCGTCGGCCTTTGAATGTCGAAACAAGCACAGAAAAATTTGCATTTCCATACCGGGAGTCGAACCCGGGCCGCCTGAGTGAGAACCAGGAATCCTAACCGCTAGACCATATGGGAAATGTTGTGCTGTGTAGTCGATGATATGGAAAAAAAGAACTTTATTTCTTTGAGTAAGCAACTTCTGCACGTTTGCAACAGAAGCTTTCCTTGTTAGCATAATAGGTGGCGCGTCAATCTCAAACTCTTAAGGTCATGATTGTGATCCTCACATGTGGCACTTTTCTTTGGAGATTTTGTCTCCATCTTGTCTAGAGAGCCACATTTGTTTCCACTGAGTATCAAAAATCAACAATAATATATTGAGGGGTTTGAGTCTCTTGACACCAAGTATTTGGAAGTCGAAGGTAAGAATGATTTCCGATATGAGCTCAAATGGCTTTTTGTGCAAAAGAATGGAATGAATGGCTAAAAGCTCTTGTGGTCAGCATTTTTCGCTGCAAAGAGCAATTTTAATCTAAACTAACTTTGTCTGCAAGGTATGTGTCGACCTTTGAATGCAGGAACTATTGCAGAAAAAAGTGGCACTCCCCTATCGGGAATTGAACCAGTAAACTAAGAAAACTGCTTGCTAATTAATATGGGATATTCCACAGAGTTGCAGAAAACATATAGGGTTTAAAAAAAAAAAAAAAAAGAGTGTTGCCTTCACTAAAAAGCTGTTTTTCATTTTAGTAGTTGAATCCTGCCTCATTTGAGCTGGAGTTAACAGGTCAATTCAATATACTGAAGATTGTAAGTTTTTTCCTCAGACGGTATGTAGTTTACTCATTATCTTTGGCAGGAGAGCCTAGAAACTTTACCATTCAGTTCCAATATTCTATGGATAAGTAAGGAAATTTTAGGTCAAATGACAGGCCACAATGGCCAACCAATTGCGTCAGCCTTTGAATGTCGAAACAAGCACAGAAAAATTTGCATTCCCATACCGGGAGTCGAACCCGGGCCGCCTGGGTGAGAACCAGGAATCCTAACCGCTAGACCATATGGGAAATGTTGTGCTGTGTAGTCAATGATGTGGAAAAAAAGAACTTTAATTCTTTGAGTAAGCAACTTCTGCACGTTTGCAACAGAAGCTTTCCTTGTTAGCACAATAGGTGGCGCGTCAATCTCAAACTCTTAAGGTCATAATTGTGATCCTCACATGTGGCACTTTTCTTTGGAGATTTTGTCTCTATCTTGTCTAGAGAGCCACATTTGTTTCCACTGAGTATCAAAAATCAACAATAATATATTGAGGGGTTTGAGTCTCTTGACACCAAGTATTTGGAAGTCGAAGGTAAGAATGATTTCCGATATGAGCTCAAATGGCTTTTTGTGCAACAGAATGGAATGAATGGCTAAAAGCTCTTGTGGTCAGCATTTTTCGCTGCAAAGAGCAATTTTAATCTAAACTAACTTTGTCTGCAAGGTATGTGTCGACCTTTGAATGCAGAAACTATTGCAGAAAAAAGTGGCACTCCCCTATCAGGAATTGAACCAGTAAACTAAGAAAACTGCTTGCTAATTAATATGGGATATTCCACAGAGTTGCAGAAAACATATAGGGTTTTTAAAAAAAAAAAAAAAAAAAAAAAAGAGTGTTGCCTTCACTAAAAAGCTGTTTTTCATTTTAGTAGTTGAATCCTGCCTCATTTGAGCTGGAGTTAACAGGTCAATTCAATATACTGAAGATTGTGAGTTTTTTCCTCAGACGGTATGTAGTTTACTCATTATTTTGGCAGGAGAGCCTAGAAACTTTACCATTCAGTTCCAATATTCTATGGATAAGTAAGGAAATTTTAGGTTAAATGACAGGCCAAAATGGCCAACCAATTGCGTCGGCCTTTGAATGTCGAAACAAGCACAGAAAAATTTGCATTCCCATACCGGGAGTCAAACCCGGGCCGTCTGGGTGAGAACCAGGAATCCTAACCGCTAGACCATATGGGAAATGTTGTGCTGTGTAGTCGATGATGTGGAAAAAAAGAACTTTAATTCTTTGAGTAAGCAACTTCTGCACGTTTGCAACAGAAGCTTTCCTTGTTAGCACAATAGGTGGCGCGTCAATCTCAAACTCTTAAGGTCATGATTGTGATTCTCACACGTGGCACTTTTCTTTGGAGATTTTGTCTCCATCTTGTCTAGAGAGCCACATTTGTTTCCACTGAGTACCAAAAATCAACAATAATATATTGAGGGGTTTGAGTCTCTTGACACCAAGTATTTGGAAGTCGAAGGTAAGAATGATTTCCGATATGAGCTCAAATGGCTTTTTGTGCAAAAGAATGGAATGAATGGCTAAAAGCTCTTGTGGTCAGCATTTTTCGCTGCAAAGAGCAATTTTAATCTAAACTAACTTTGTCTGCAAGGTATGTGTCGACCTTTGAATGCAGGAACTATTGCAGAAAAAAGTGGCACTCCCCTATCGGGAATTGAACCAGTAAACTAAGAAAACTGCTTGCTAATTAATATGGGATATTCCACAGAGTTGCAGAAAACATAGGGTTTTAAAAAAAAAAAAAAAAAAAAAAAAAGAGTGTTGCCTTCACTAAAAAGCTGTTTTTCATTTTAGTAGTTGAATCCTGCCTCATTTGAGCTGGAGTTAACAGGTCAATTCAGTATACTGAAGATTGTAAGTTTTTTCCTCAGACGGTATGTAGTTTACTCATTATCTTTGGCAGGAGAGCCTAGAAACTTTACCATTCAGTTCCAATATTCTATGGATAAGTAAAGAAATTTTAGGTCAAATGACAGGCCACAATGGCCAACCAATTGCGTCGGCCTTTGAATGTCGAAACAAGCACAGAAAAATTTGCATTCCCATACCGGGAGTCGAACCCGGGCCGCCTGGGTGAGAACCAGGAATCCTAACCGCTAGACCATATGGGAAATGTTGTGCTGTGTAGTCGATGATGTGGAAAAAAAGAACTTTAATTCTTTGAGTAAGCAACTTCTGCACGTTTGCAACAGAAGCTTTCCTTGTTAGCACAATAGGTGGCGCGTCAATCTCAAACTCTTAAGGTCATGATTGTGATTCTCACACGTGGCACTTTTCTTTGGAGATTTTGTCTCCATCTTGTCTAGAGAGCCACATTTGTTTCCACTGAGTACCAAAAATCAACAATAATATATTGAGGGGTTTGAGTCTCTTGACACCAAGTATTTGGAAGTCGAAGGTAAGAATGATTTCCGATATGAGCTCAAATGGCTTTTTGTGCAACAGAATGGAATGAATGGCTAAAAGCTCTTGTCAGCATTTTTCGCTGCAAAGAGCAATTTTAATCTAAACTAACTTTGTCTGCAAGGTATGTGTCGAATTTGAATGCAGGAACAATTGCAGAAAAAAGTGGCACTCCCCTATCAGGAATTGAACCAGTAAACTAAAAAAACTGCTTGCTAATTAATATGGGATATTCCACAGAGTTGCAGAAAACATATAGGGTTTTAAAAAAAAAAAAAAAAAAAAAAGAGTGTTGCCTTCACTAAAAAGCTGTTTTTCATTTTAGTAGTTGAATCCTGCCTCATTTGAGCTGGAGTTAACAGGTCAATTCAATATACTGAAGATTGTAAGTTTTTTCCTCAGACGGAATGTAGTTTACTCATTATCTTTGGCAGGAGAGCCTAGAAACTTTACCATTCAGTTCCAATATTCTATGGATAAGTAAGGAAATTTTAGGTCAAATGACAGGCCACAATGGCCAAACAATTGCGTCGGCCTTTAAATGTCGAAACAAGCACAGAAAAATTTGCATTCCCATACCGGGAGTCGAACCCGGGCCGCCTGGGTGAGAACCAGGAATCCTAACCGCTAGACCATATGGGAAATGTTGTGCTGTGTAGTCGATGATGTGGAAAAAAAGAACTTTATTTCTTTGAGTAAGCAACTTCTGCACGTTTGCAACAGAAGCTTTCCTTGTTAGCACAATAGGTGGCGCGTCAATCTCAAACTCTTAAGGTCATGATTGTGATTCTCACACGTGGCACTTTTCTTTGGAGATTTTGTCTCCATCTTGTCTAGAGAGCCACATTTGTTTCCACTGAGTACCAAAAATCAACAATAATATATTGAGGGGTTTGAGTCTCTTGACACCAAGTATTTGGAAGTCGAAGGTAAGAATGATTTCCGATATGAGCTCAAATGGCTTTTTGTGCAACAGAATGGAATGAATGGCTAAAAGCTCTTGTTGTCAGCATTTTTCGCTGCAAAGAGCAATTTTAATCTAAACTAACTTTGTCTGCAAGGTATGTGTCGAATTTGAATGCAGGAACAATTGCAGAAAAAAGTGGCACTCCCCTATCAGGAATTGAACCAGTAAACTAAAAAAACTGCTTGCTAATTAATATGGGATATTCCACAGAGTTGCAGAAAACATATAGGGTTTTAAAAAAAAAAAAAAAAAAAAAAAAAGTGTTGCCTTCACTAAAAAGCTGTTTTTCATTTTAGTAGTTGAATCCTGCCTCGTTTGAGCTGGAGTTAACAGGTCAATTCAATATACTGAAGATTGTAAGTTTTTTCCTCAGACGGTATGTAGTTTACTCATTATCTTTGGCAGGAGAGCCTAGAAACTTTACCATTCAGTTCCAATATTCTATGGATAAGTAAGGAAATTTTAGGTCAAATGACAGGCCACAATGGCCAAACAATTGCGTCGACCTTTGAATGTCGAAACAAGCACAGAAAAATTTGCATTCCCATACCGGGAGTCAAACCCGGGCCGCCTGGGTGAGAACCAGGAATCCTAACCGCTAGACCATATGAGAAATGTTGTGCTGTGTAGTCGATGATGTGGAAAAAAAGAACTTTATTTCTTTGAGTAAGCAACTTCTGCACGTTTGCAACAGAAGCTTTCCTTGTTAGCACAATAGGTGGCGCGTCAATCTCAAACTCTTAAGGTCATGATTGTGATTCTCACACGTGGCACTTTTCTTTGGAGATTTTGTCTCCATCTTGTCTAGAGAGCCACATTTGTTTCCACTGAGTACCAAAAATCAACAATAATATATTGAGGGGTTTGAGTCTCTTGACACCAAGTATTTGGAAGTCGAAGGTAAGAATGATTTCCGATATGAGCTCAAATGGCTTTTTGTGCAAAAGAATGGAATGAATGGCTAAAAGCTCTTGTGGTCAGCATTTTTTGCTGCAAAGAGCAATTTTAATCTAAACTAACTTTGTCTGCAAGGTATGTGTCGACCTTTGAATGCAGGAACTATTGCAGAAAAAAGTGGCACTCCCTTATCGGGAATTGAACCAGTAAACTAAGAAAACTGCTTGCTAATTAATATGGGATATTCCACAGAGTTGCAGAAAACATATAGGGTTTAAAAAAAAAAAAAAAAAAAAAAAAAGAGTGTTGCCTTCACTAAAAAGCTGTTTTTCATTTTAGTAGTTGAATCCTGCCTCATTTGAGCTGGAGTTAACAGGTCAATTCAATATACTGAAGATTGTAAGTTTTTTCCTCAGACGGTATGTAGTTTACTCATTATCTTTGGCAGGAGAGCCTAGAAACTTTACCATTCAGTTCCAATATTCTATGGATAAGTAAAGAAATTTTAGGTCAAATGACAGGCCACAATGGCCAACCAATTGCGTCGGCCTTTGAATGTCGAAACAAGCACAGAAAAATTTGCATTCCCATACCGGGAGTCGAACCCGGGCCGCCTGGGTGAGAACCAGGAATCCTAACCGCTAGACCATATGGGAAATGTTGTGCTGTGTAGTCGATGATGTGGAAAAAAAGAACTTTATTTCTTTGAGTAAGCAACTTCTGCACGTTTGCAACAGAAGCTTTCCTTGTTAGCACAATAGGTGGCGCGTCAATCTCAAACTCTTAAGGTCATGATTGTGATTCTCACACGTGGCACTTTTCTTTGGAGATTTTGTCTCCATCTTGTCTAGAGAGCCACATTTGTTTCCACTGAGTACCAAAAATCAACAATAATATATTGAGGGGTTTGAGTCTCTTGACACCAAGTATTTGGAAGTCGAAGGTAAGAATGATTTCCGATATGAGCTCAAATGGCTTTTTGTGCAACAGAATGGAATGAATGGCTAAAAGCTCTTGCTGTCAGCATTTTTCGCTGCAAAGAGCAATTTTAATCTAAACTAACTTTGTCTGCAAGGTATGTGTCGAATTTGAATGCAGGAACAATTGCAGAAAAAAGTGGCACTCCCCTATCAGGAATTGAACCAGTAAACTAAAAAAACTGCTTGCTAATTAATATGGGATATTCCACAGAGTTGCAGAAAACATATAGGGTTTTAAAAAAAAAAAAAAAAAAAAAAAAGAGTGTTGCCTTCACTAAAAAGCTGTTTTTCATTTTAGTAGTTGAATCCTGCCTCATTTGAGCTGGAGTTAACAGGTCAATTCAATATACTGAAGATTGTGAGTTTTTTCCTCAGACGGTATGTAGTTTACTCATTATTTTGGCAGGAGAGCCTAGAAACTTTACCATTCAGTTCCAATATTCTATGGATAAGTAAGGAAATTTTAGGTTAAATGACAGGCCAAAATGGCCAACCAATTGCGTCGGCCTTTGAATGTCGAAACAAGCACAGAAAAATTTGCATTCCCATACCGGGAGTCAAACCCGGGCCGTCTGGGTGAGAACCAGGAATCCTAACCGCTAGACCATATGGGAAATGTTGTGCTGTGTAGTCGATGATGTGGAAAAAAAGAACTTTAATTCTTTGAGTAAGCAACTTCTGCACGTTTGCAACAGAAGCTTTCCTTGTTAGCACAATAGGTGGCGCGTCAATCTCAAACTCTTAAGGTCATGATTGTGATTCTCACACGTGGCACTTTTCTTTGGAGATTTTGTCTCCATCTTGTCTAGAGAGCCACATTTGTTTCCACTGAGTACCAAAAATCAACAATAATATATTGAGGGGTTTGAGTCTCTTGACACCAAGTATTTGGAAGTCGAAGGTAAGAATGATTTCCGATATGAGCTCAAATGGCTTTTTGTGCAAAAGAATGGAATGAATGGCTAAAAGCTCTTGTGGTCAGCATTTTTCGCTGCAAAGAGCAATTTTAATCTAAACTAACTTTGTCTGCAAGGTATGTGTCGACCTTTGAATGCAGGAACTATTGCAGAAAAAAGTGGCACTCCCCTATCGGGAATTGAACCAGTAAACTAAGAAAACTGCTTGCTAATTAATATGGGATATTCCACAGAGTTGCAGAAAACATAGGGTTTTAAAAAAAAAAAAAAAAAAAAAAAAGAGTGTTGCCTTCACTAAAAAGCTGTTTTTCATTTTAGTAGTTGAATCCTGCCTCATTTGAGCTGGAGTTAACAGGTCAATTCAGTATACTGAAGATTGTAAGTTTTTTCCTCAGACGGTATGTAGTTTACTCATTATCTTTGGCAGGAGAGCCTAGAAACTTTACCATTCAGTTCCAATATTCTATGGATAAGTAAAGAAATTTTAGGTCAAATGACAGGCCACAATGGCCAACCAATTGCGTCGGCCTTTGAATGTCGAAACAAGCACAGAAAAATTTGCATTCCCATACCGGGAGTCGAACCCGGGCCGCCTGGGTGAGAACCAGGAATCCTAACCGCTAGACCATATGGGAAATGTTGTGCTGTGTAGTCGATGATGTGGAAAAAAAGAACTTTAATTCTTTGAGTAAGCAACTTCTGCACGTTTGCAACAGAAGCTTTCCTTGTTAGCACAATAGGTGGCGCGTCAATCTCAAACTCTTAAGGTCATGATTGTGATTCTCACACGTGGCACTTTTCTTTGGAGATTTTGTCTCCATCTTGTCTAGAGAGCCACATTTGTTTCCACTGAGTACCAAAAATCAACAATAATATATTGAGGGGTTTGAGTCTCTTGACACCAAGTATTTGGAAGTCGAAGGTAAGAATGATTTCCGATATGAGCTCAAATGGCTTTTTGTGCAACAGAATGGAATGAATGGCTAAAAGCTCTTGTCAGCATTTTTCGCTGCAAAGAGCAATTTTAATCTAAACTAACTTTGTCTGCAAGGTATGTGTCGAATTTGAATGCAGGAACAATTGCAGAAAAAAGTGGCACTCCCCTATCAGGAATTGAACCAGTAAACTAAAAAAACTGCTTGCTAATTAATATGGGATATTCCACAGAGTTGCAGAAAACATATAGGGTTTTAAAAAAAAAAAAAAAAAAAAAAGAGTGTTGCCTTCACTAAAAAGCTGTTTTTCATTTTAGTAGTTGAATCCTGCCTCATTTGAGCTGGAGTTAACAGGTCAATTCAATATACTGAAGATTGTAAGTTTTTTCCTCAGACGGAATGTAGTTTACTCATTATCTTTGGCAGGAGAGCCTAGAAACTTTACCATTCAGTTCCAATATTCTATGGATAAGTAAGGAAATTTTAGGTCAAATGACAGGCCACAATGGCCAAACAATTGCGTCGGCCTTTAAATGTCGAAACAAGCACAGAAAAATTTGCATTCCCATACCGGGAGTCGAACCCGGGCCGCCTGGGTGAGAACCAGGAATCCTAACCGCTAGACCATATGGGAAATGTTGTGCTGTGTAGTCGATGATGTGGAAAAAAAGAACTTTATTTCTTTGAGTAAGCAACTTCTGCACGTTTGCAACAGAAGCTTTCCTTGTTAGCACAATAGGTGGCGCGTCAATCTCAAACTCTTAAGGTCATGATTGTGATTCTCACACGTGGCACTTTTCTTTGGAGATTTTGTCTCCATCTTGTCTAGAGAGCCACATTTGTTTCCACTGAGTACCAAAAATCAACAATAATATATTGAGGGGTTTGAGTCTCTTGACACCAAGTATTTGGAAGTCGAAGGTAAGAATGATTTCCGATATGAGCTCAAATGGCTTTTTGTGCAACAGAATGGAATGAATGGCTAAAAGCTCTTGTTGTCAGCATTTTTCGCTGCAAAGAGCAATTTTAATCTAAACTAACTTTGTCTGCAAGGTATGTGTCGAATTTGAATGCAGGAACAATTGCAGAAAAAAGTGGCACTCCCCTATCAGGAATTGAACCAGTAAACTAAAAAAACTGCTTGCTAATTAATATGGGATATTCCACAGAGTTGCAGAAAACATATAGGGTTTTAAAAAAAAAAAAAAAAAAAAAAAAAGTGTTGCCTTCACTAAAAAGCTGTTTTTCATTTTAGTAGTTGAATCCTGCCTCGTTTGAGCTGGAGTTAACAGGTCAATTCAATATACTGAAGATTGTAAGTTTTTTCCTCAGACGGTATGTAGTTTACTCATTATCTTTGGCAGGAGAGCCTAGAAACTTTACCATTCAGTTCCAATATTCTATGGATAAGTAAGGAAATTTTAGGTCAAATGACAGGCCACAATGGCCAAACAATTGCGTCGACCTTTGAATGTCGAAACAAGCACAGAAAAATTTGCATTCCCATACCGGGAGTCAAACCCGGGCCGCCTGGGTGAGAACCAGGAATCCTAACCGCTAGACCATATGAGAAATGTTGTGCTGTGTAGTCGATGATGTGGAAAAAAAGAACTTTATTTCTTTGAGTAAGCAACTTCTGCACGTTTGCAACAGAAGCTTTCCTTGTTAGCACAATAGGTGGCGCGTCAATCTCAAACTCTTAAGGTCATGATTGTGATTCTCACACGTGGCACTTTTCTTTGGAGATTTTGTCTCCATCTTGTCTAGAGAGCCACATTTGTTTCCACTGAGTACCAAAAATCAACAATAATATATTGAGGGGTTTGAGTCTCTTGACACCAAGTATTTGGAAGTCGAAGGTAAGAATGATTTCCGATATGAGCTCAAATGGCTTTTTGTGCAAAAGAATGGAATGAATGGCTAAAAGCTCTTGTGGTCAGCATTTTTTGCTGCAAAGAGCAATTTTAATCTAAACTAACTTTGTCTGCAAGGTATGTGTCGACCTTTGAATGCAGGAACTATTGCAGAAAAAAGTGGCACTCCCTTATCGGGAATTGAACCAGTAAACTAAGAAAACTGCTTGCTAATTAATATGGGATATTCCACAGAGTTGCAGAAAACATATAGGGTTTAAAAAAAAAAAAAAAAAAAAAAAAAGAGTGTTGCCTTCACTAAAAAGCTGTTTTTCATTTTAGTAGTTGAATCCTGCCTCATTTGAGCTGGAGTTAACAGGTCAATTCAATATACTGAAGATTGTAAGTTTTTTCCTCAGACGGTATGTAGTTTACTCATTATCTTTGGCAGGAGAGCCTAGAAACTTTACCATTCAGTTCCAATATTCTATGGATAAGTAAAGAAATTTTAGGTCAAATGACAGGCCACAATGGCCAACCAATTGCGTCGGCCTTTGAATGTCGAAACAAGCACAGAAAAATTTGCATTCCCATACCGGGAGTCGAACCCGGGCCGCCTGGGTGAGAACCAGGAATCCTAACCGCTAGACCATATGGGAAATGTTGTGCTGTGTAGTCGATGATGTGGAAAAAAAGAACTTTATTTCTTTGAGTAAGCAACTTCTGCACGTTTGCAACAGAAGCTTTCCTTGTTAGCACAATAGGTGGCGCGTCAATCTCAAACTCTTAAGGTCATGATTGTGATTCTCACACGTGGCACTTTTCTTTGGAGATTTTGTCTCCATCTTGTCTAGAGAGCCACATTTGTTTCCACTGAGTACCAAAAATCAACAATAATATATTGAGGGGTTTGAGTCTATTGACACCAAGTATTTGGAAGTCGAAGGTAAGAATGATTTCCGATATGAGCTCAAATGGCTTTTTGTGCAACAGAATGGAATGAATGGCTAAAAGCTCTTGCTGTCAGCATTTTTCGCTGCAAAGAGCAATTTTAATCTAAACTAACTTTGTCTGCAAGGTATGTGTCGAATTTGAATGCAGGAACAATTGCAGAAAAAAGTGGCACTCCCCTATCAGGAATTGAACCAGTAAACTAAAAAAACTGCTTGCTAATTAATATGGGATATTCCACAGAGTTGCAGAAAACATATAGGGTTTTAAAAAAAAAAAAAAAAAAAAAAAAGAGTGTTGCCTTCACTAAAAAGCTGTTTTTCATTTTAGTAGTTGAATCCTGCCTCATTTGAGCTGGAGTTAACAGGTCAATTCAATATACTGAAGATTGTAAGTTTTTTCCTCAGACGGAATGTAGTTTACTCATTATCTTTGGCAGGAGAGCCTTGAAACTTTACCATTCAGTTCCAATATTCTATGGATAAGTAAGGAAATTTTAGGTCAAATGACAGGCCACAATGGCCAAACAATTGCGTCGGCCTTTGAATGTCGAAACAAGCACAGAAAAATTTGCATTCCCATACCGGGAGTCAAACCCGGGCCGCCTGGGTGAGAGCCAGGAATCCTAACCGCTAGACCATATGGGAAATGTTGTGCTGTGTAGTCGATGATGTGGAAAAAAAGAACTTTATTTCTTTGAGTAAGCAACTTCTGCACGTTTGCAACAGAAGCTTTCCTTGTTAGCACAATAGGTGGCGCGTCAATCTCAAACTCTTAAGGTCATGATTGTGATTCTCACACGTGGCACTTTTCTTTGGAGATTTTGTCTCCATCTTGTCTAGAGAGCCACATTTGTTTCCACTGAGTACCAAAAATCAACAATAATATATTGAGGGGTTTGAGTCTCTTGACACCAAGTATTTGGAAGTCGAAGGTAAGAATGATTTCCGATATGAGCTCAAATGGCTTTTTGTGCAAAAGAATGGAATGAATGGCTAAAAGCTCTTGTGGTCAGCATTTTTTGCTGCAAAGAGCAATTTTAATCTAAACTAACTTTGTCTGCAAGGTATGTGTCGACCTTTGAATGCAGGAACTATTGCAGAAAAAAGTGGCACTCCCCTATCGGGAATTGAACCAGTAAACTAAGAAAACTGCTTGCTAATTAATATGGGATATTCCACAGAGTTGCAGAAAACATATAGGGTTTTAAAAAAAAAAAAAAAAAAAAAAGAGTGTTGCCTTCACTAAAAAGCTGTTTTTCATTTTAGTAGTTGATTCCTGCCTCATTTGAGCTGGAGTTAACAGGTCAATTCAATATACTGAAGATTGTAAGTTTTTTCCTCAGACGGTATGTAGTTTACTCATTATTTTGGCAGGAGAGCCTAGAAACTTTACCATTCAGTTCCAATATTCTATGGATAAGTAAGGAAATTTTAGGTCAAATGACAGGCCACAATGGCCAACCAATTGCGTCGGCCTTTGAATGTCGAAACAAGCACAGAAAAATTTGCATTCCCATACCGGGAGTCGAACCCGGGCCGCCTGAGTGAGAACCAGGAATCCTAACCGCTAGACCATATGGGAAATGTTGTGCTGTGTAGTCGATGATATGGAAAAAAAGAACTTTATTTCTTTGAGTAAGCAACTTCTGCACGTTTGCAACAGAAGCTTTCCTTGTTAGCATAATAGGTGGCGCGTCAATCTCAAACTCTTAAGGTCATGATTGTGATCCTCACATGTGGCACTTTTCTTTGGAGATTTTGTCTCCATCTTGTCTAGAGAGCCACATTTGTTTCCACTGAGTATCAAAAATCAACAATAATATATTGAGGGGTTTGAGTCTCTTGACACCAAGTATTTGGAAGTCGAAGGTAAGAATGATTTCCGATATGAGCTCAAATGGCTTTTTGTGCAAAAGAATGGAATGAATGGCTAAAAGCTCTTGTGGTCAGCATTTTTCGCTGCAAAGAGCAATTTTAATCTAAACTAACTTTGTCTGCAAGGTATGTGTCGACCTTTGAATGCAGGAACTATTGCAGAAAAAAGTGGCACTCCCCTATCGGGAATTGAACCAGTAAACTAAGAAAACTGCTTGCTAATTAATATGGGATATTCCACAGAGTTGCAGAAAACATATAGGGTTTAAAAAAAAAAAAAAAAAAAAGAGTGTTGCCTTCACTAAAAAGCTGTTTTTCATTTTAGTAGTTGGATCCTGCCTCATTTGAGCTGGAGTTAACAGGTCAATTCAATATACTGAAGATTGTAAGTTTTTTCCTCAGACGGTATGTAGTTTACTCATTATCTTTGGCAGGAGAGCCTAGAAACTTTACCATTCAGTTCCAATATTCTATGGATAAGTAAGGAAATTTTAGGTCAAATGACAGGCCACAATGGCCAACCAATTGCGTCGGCCTTTGAATGTCGAAACAAGCACAGAAAAATTTGCATTCCCATACCGGGAGTCGAACCCGGGCCGCCTGGGTGAGAACCAGGAATCCTAACCGCTAGACCATATGGGAAATGTTGTGCTGTGTAGTCGATGATGTGGAAAAAAAGAACTTTAATTCTTTGAGTAAGCAACTTCTGCACGTTTGCAACAGAAGCTTTCCTTGTTAGCACAATAGGTGGCGCGTCAATCTCAAACTCTTAAGGTCATAATTGTGATCCTCACATGTGGCACTTTTCTTTGGAAATTTTGTCTCTATCTTGTCTAGAGAGCCACATTTGTTTCCACTAAGTATCAAAAATCAACAATAATATATTGAGGGGTTTGAGTCTCTTGACACCAAGTATTTGGAAGTCGAAGGTAAGAATGATTTCCGATATGAGCTCAAATGGCTTTTTGTGCAACAGAATGGAATGAATGGCTAAAAGCTCTTGTGGTCAGCATTTTTCGCTGCAAAGAGCAATTTTAATCTAAACTAACTTTGTCTGCAAGGTATGTGTCGACCTTTGAATGCAGAAACTATTGCAGAAAAAAGTGGCACTCCCCTATCAGGAATTGAACCAGTAAACTAAGAAAACTGCTTGCTAATTAATATGGGATATTCCACAGAGTTGCAGAAAACATATAGGGTTTTTAAAAAAAAAAAAAAAAAAAAAAAGAGTGTTGCCTTCACTAAAAAGCTGTTTTTCATTTTAGTAGTTGAATCCTGCCTCATTTGAGCTGGAGTTAACAGGTCAATTCAATATACTGAAGATTGTAAGTTTTTTCCTCAGACGGTATGTAGTTTACTCATTATCTTTGGCAGGAGAGCCTAGAAACTTTACCATTCAGTTCCAATATTCTATGGATAAGTAAGGAAATTTTAGGTCAAATGACAGGCCACAATGGCCAACCAATTGCGTCGGCCTTTGAATGTCGAAACAAGCACAGAAAAATTTGCATTCCCATACCGGGAGTCAAACCCGGGCCACCTGGGTGAGAACCAGGAATCCTAACCGCTAGACCATATGGGAAATGTTGTGCTGTGTAGTCGATGATGTGGAAAAAAAGAACTTTAATTCTTTGAGTAAGCAACTTCTGCACGTTTGCAACAGAAGCTGTCCTTGTTAGCACAATAGGTGGCGCGTCAATCTCAAACTCTTAAGGTCATAATTGTGATCCTCACATGTGGCACTTTTCTTTGGAGATTTTGTCTCCATCTTGTCTAGAGAGCCACATTTGTTTCCACTGAGTACCAAAAATCAACAATAATATATTGAGGGGTTTGAGTCTCTTGACACCAAGTATTTGGAAGTCGAAGGTAAGAATGATTTCCGATATGAGCTCAAATGGCTTTTTGTGCAACAGAATGGAATGAATGGCTAAAAGCTCTTGTTGTCAGCATTTTTCGCTGCAAAGAGCAATTTTAATCTAAACTAACTTTGTCTGCAAGGTATGTGTCGACCTTTGAATGCAGGAACTATTGCAGAAAAAAGTGGCACTCCCCTATCAGGAATTGAACCAGTAAACTAAGAAAACTGCTTGCTAATTAATATGGGATATTCCACAGAGTTGCAGAAAACATATAGGGTTTTAAAAAAAAAAAAAAAAGAGTGTTGCCTTCACTAAAAAGCTGTTTTTCATTTTAGTAGTTGATTCCTGCCTCATTTGAGCTGGAGTTAACAGGTCAATTCAATATACTGAAGATTGTAAGTTTATTCCTCAGACGGTATGTAGTTTACTCATTATTTTGGCAGGAGAGCCTAGAAACTTTACCATTCAGTTCCAATATTCTATGGATAAGTAAGGAAATTTTAGGTCAAATGACAGGCCACAATGGCCAACCAATTGCGTCGGCCTTTGAATGTCGAAACAAGCACAGAAAAATTTGCATTTCCATACCGGGAGTCGAACCCGGGCCGCCTGAGTGAGAACCAGGAATCCTAACCGCTAGACCATATGGGAAATGTTGTGCTGTGTAGTCGATGATATGGAAAAAAAGAACTTTATTTCTTTGAGTAAGCAACTTCTGCACGTTTGCAACAGAAGCTTTCCTTGTTAGCATAATAGGTGGCGCGTCAATCTCAAACTCTTAAGGTCATGATTGTGATCCTCACATGTGGCACTTTTCTTTGGAGATTTTGTCTCCATCTTGTCTAGAGAGCCACATTTGTTTCCACTGAGTATCAAAAATCAACAATAATATATTGAGGGGTTTGAGTCTCTTGACACCAAGTATTTGGAAGTCGAAGGTAAGAATGATTTCCGATATGAGCTCAAATGGCTTTTTGTGCAAAAGAATGGAATGAATGGCTAAAAGCTCTTGTGGTCAGCATTT
Organism: Anomaloglossus baeobatrachus; assembly: GCF_048569485.1. NCBI lineage: Eukaryota > Metazoa > Chordata > Amphibia > Anura > Aromobatidae > Anomaloglossus > Anomaloglossus baeobatrachus. The sequence goes on along the minus strand of NC_134356.1, from coordinate 646,130,254 downwards.
TTCGCTGCAAAGAGCAATTTTAATCTAAACTAACTTTGTCTGCAAGGTATGTGTCGACCTTTGAATGCAGGAACTATTGCAGAAAAAAGTGGCACTCCCCTATCAGGAATTGAACCAGTAAACTAAGAAAACTGCTTGCTAATTAATATGGGATATTCCACAGAGTTGCAGAAAACATATAGGGTTTTTAAAAAAAAAAAAAAAGAGTGTTGCCTTCACTAAAAAGCTGTTTTTCATTTTAGTAGTTGATTCCTGCCTCATTTGAGCTGGAGTTAACAGGTCAATTCAATATACTGAAGATTGTAAGTTTTTTCCTCAGACGGTATGTAGTTTACTCATTATTTTGGCAGGAGAGCCTAGAAACTTTACCATTCAGTTCCAATATTCTATGGATAAGTAAGGAAATTTTAGGTCAAATGACAGGCCACAATGGCCAACCAATTGCGTCGGCCTTTGAATGTCGAAACAAGCACAGAAAAATTTGCATTTCCATACCGGGAGTCGAACCCGGGCCGCCTGAGTGAGAACCAGGAATCCTAACCGCTAGACCATATGGGAAATGTTGTGCTGTGTAGTCGATGATATGGAAAAAAAGAACTTTATTTCTTTGAGTAAGCAACTTCTGCACGTTTGCAACAGAAGCTTTCCTTGTTAGCATAATAGGTGGCGCGTCAATCTCAAACTCTTAAGGTCATGATTGTGATCCTCACATGTGGCACTTTTCTTTGGAGATTTTGTCTCCATCTTGTCTAGAGAGCCACATTTGTTTCCACTGAGTATCAAAAATCAACAATAATATATTGAGGGGTTTGAGTCTCTTGACACCAAGTATTTGGAAGTCGAAGGTAAGAATGATTTCCGATATGAGCTCAAATGGCTTTTTGTGCAAAAGAATGGAATGAATGGCTAAAAGCTCTTGTGGTCAGCATTTTTCGCTGCAAAGAGCAATTTTAATCTAAACTAACTTTGTCTGCAAGGTATGTGTCGACCTTTGAATGCAGGAACTATTGCAGAAAAAAGTGGCACTCCCCTATCGGGAATTGAACCAGTAAACTAAGAAAACTGCTTGCTAATTAATATGGGATATTCCACAGAGTTGCAGAAAACATATAGGGTTTAAAAAAAAAAAAAAAAAAAGAGTGTTGCCTTCACTAAAAAGCTGTTTTTCATTTTAGTAGTTGGATCCTGCCTCATTTGAGCTGGAGTTAACAGGTCAATTCAATATACTGAAGATTGTAAGTTTTTTCCTCAGACGGTATGTAGTTTACTCATTATCTTTGGCAGGAGAGCCTAGAAACTTTACCATTCAGTTCCAATATTCTATGGATAAGTAAGGAAATTTTAGGTCAAATGACAGGCCACAATGGCCAACCAATTGCGTCGGCCTTTGAATGTCGAAACAAGCACAGAAAAATTTGCATTCCCATACCGGGAGTCGAACCCGGGCCGCCTGGGTGAGAACCAGGAATCCTAACCGCTAGACCATATGGGAAATGTTGTGCTGTGTAGTCGATGATGTGGAAAAAAAGAACTTTAATTCTTTGAGTAAGCAACTTCTGCACGTTTGCAACAGAAGCTTTCCTTGTTAGCACAATAGGTGGCGCGTCAATCTCAAACTCTTAAGGTCATAATTGTGATCCTCACATGTGGCACTTTTCTTTGGAAATTTTGTCTCTATCTTGTCTAGAGAGCCACATTTGTTTCCACTAAGTATCAAAAATCAACAATAATATATTGAGGGGTTTGAGTCTCTTGACACCAAGTATTTGGAAGTCGAAGGTAAGAATGATTTCCGATATGAGCTCAAATGGCTTTTTGTGCAACAGAATGGAATGAATGGCTAAAAGCTCTTGTGGTCAGCATTTTTCGCTGCAAAGAGCAATTTTAATCTAAACTAACTTTGTCTGCAAGGTATGTGTCGACCTTTGAATGCAGAAACTATTGCAGAAAAAAGTGGCACTCCCCTATCAGGAATTGAACCAGTAAACTAAGAAAACTGCTTGCTAATTAATATGGGATATTCCACAGAGTTGCAGAAAACATATAGGGTTTTTAAAAAAAAAAAAAAAAAAAAAAAAGAGTGTTGCCTTCACTAAAAAGCTGTTTTTCATTTTAGTAGTTGAATCCTGCCTCATTTGAGCTGGAGTTAACAGGTCAATTCAATATACTGAAGATTGTAAGTTTTTTCCTCAGACGGTATGTAGTTTACTCATTATCTTTGGCAGGAGAGCCTAGAAACTTTACCATTCAGTTCCAATATTCTATGGATAAGTAAGGAAATTTTAGGTCAAATGACAGGCCACAATGGCCAACCAATTGCGTCGGCCTTTGAATGTCGAAACAAGCACAGAAAAATTTGCATTCCCATACCGGGAGTCAAACCCGGGCCACCTGGGTGAGAACCAGGAATCCTAACCGCTAGACCATATGGGAAATGTTGTGCTGTGTAGTCGATGATGTGGAAAAAAAGAACTTTAATTCTTTGAGTAAGCAACTTCTGCACGTTTGCAACAGAAGCTGTCCTTGTTAGCACAATAGGTGGCGCGTCAATCTCAAACTCTTAAGGTCATAATTGTGATCCTCACATGTGGCACTTTTCTTTGGAGATTTTGTCTCCATCTTGTCTAGAGAGCCACATTTGTTTCCACTGAGTACCAAAAATCAACAATAATATATTGAGGGGTTTGAGTCTATTGACACCAAGTATTTGGAAGTCGAAGGTAAGAATGATTTCCGATATGAGCTCAAATGGCTTTTTGTGCAACAGAATGGAATGAATGGCTAAAAGCTCTTGTTGTCAGCATTTTTCGCTGCAAAGAGCAATTTTAATCTAAACTAACTTTGTCTGCAAGGTATGTGTCGACCTTTGAATGCAGGAACTATTGCAGAAAAAAGTGGCACTCCCCTATCAGGAATTGAACCAGTAAACTAAGAAAACTGCTTGCTAATTAATATGGGATATTCCACAGAGTTGCAGAAAACATATAGGGTTTTAAAAAAAAAAAAAAAAAAAAAAGAGTGTTGCCTTCACTAAAAAGCTGTTTTTCATTTTAGTAGTTGATTCCTGCCTCATTTGAGCTGGAGTTAACAGGTCAATTCAATATACTGAAGATTGTAAGTTTTTTCCTCAGACGGTATGTAGTTTACTCATTATTTTGGCAGGAGAGCCTAGAAACTTTACCATTCAGTTCCAATATTCTATGGATAAGTAAGGAAATTTTAGGTCAAATGACAGGCCACAATGGCCAACCAATTGCGTCGGCCTTTGAATGTCGAAACAAGCACAGAAAAATTTGCATTTCCATACCGGGAGTCGAACCCGGGCCGCCTGAGTGAGAACCAGGAATCCTAACCGCTAGACCATATGGGAAATGTTGTGCTGTGTAGTCGATGATATGGAAAAAAAGAACTTTATTTCTTTGAGTAAGCAACTTCTGCACGTTTGCAACAGAAGCTTTCCTTGTTAGCATAATAGGTGGCGCGTCAATCTCAAACTCTTAAGGTCATGATTGTGATCCTCACATGTGGCACTTTTCTTTGGAGATTTTGTCTCCATCTTGTCTAGAGAGCCACATTTGTTTCCACTGAGTACCAAAAATCAACAATAATATATTGAGGGGTTTGAGTCTCTTGACACCAAGTATTTGGAAGTCGAAGGTAAGAATGATTTCCGATATGAGCTCAAATGGCTTTTTGTGCAACAGAATGGAATGAATGGCTAAAAGCTCTTGTGGTCAGCATTTTTCGCTGCAAAGAGCAATTTTAATCTAAACTAACTTTGTCTGCAAGGTATGT